>NW_021680836.1:53035-133391 GCF_001412515.2 Diachasma alloeum | reverse complement strand
GGGGGGGGGGGGGGGGGGGGGGGTCTCGGGATTGCCAGAGGTAGTCAGCTCTCGAGCAGCCCTGAGGAAAATATGATGTAGGAGTCCAGATGATCGAACATGGAAGGGGAAGAGGAGGAATTCCAACAAAACGAAAGGAAGTTGAATTGGATTGACCTGTAAGGATAGAATGGCCTCAGAAATAATTATGAAGGGATGTCAGAGGACGTCCGGATTTATTTGGTTCAGTAAATAATTTATTTTTGGCTAATTAATATTGAAGATGTTATTAGGCATGCGCTGACGCACTCGGTTCGGCCATGTGCGCGACAAGTTTTGCTGATTCGGAAATCGAATGGAGGAGAGTGACGGAACGAGCAGCCAATGAGACTCGTTATCGCATTTCGCAGGCCAGCGTGGTTGTTGCTGGGAAAACGAACCTCACTTCCCGTTTGGTGGTTTTGGCGTGTGTCCGTATCTTGTATTTGATCATCTTTTCGACTGAGGGTTTGGAGTTTCTAGAGCCTGGGGGCGAATTGAAAGGGGAATAAAACCTGTGAAGGAAGCCTGGAGCGGATAGAACCCGAAGGAAGGGCTCGGGAGCTGGAAAATTGGAGTCTTGGAGACAATTTCTCGGTGACGCCAAGGTGGACTTCGCGGTGAGGGTGATGGCTACAAACTCCAACTGAAAATTGTGTTAATATGTTGTGGGCAGGACTCTGGCTAAAGATCCGAGTTTTTGTGATAGATATTTCGTGCATCTGAGTCCCGCAGGACTTCTAGATTTCGAGAATTAATCGCCCGATAGAGTCCTGGTCACGCTGATCAGAAATTATTTGTTTGATGATGTACTGGCTCTCTCTCGTTCACATTTTGAATTTACGTTGTGTTTGATCTCTCGATTCGTTTGTCTCGCGACGTTGAATTATTTTGTAGGGTTTCGGGCCCTCGTGTTTCATTGTGGATGACAATTATTTTGTGAATTATTTTGGAAATATTGTCGGAAACCGTTAGTGTTGCGTCTGATCGATTTCGTGTTAGACGAATGCTCTCGCTATCGGTTAACTTTTATTGTAGAACATTGGACGTTGAGTTTGTTTTGGGTCTCGGGACCTTGCTCAGTTTCGCTGGCCTTTTGTCTGGTTTTCATACTCGTTGTGGATAGCCAGCGTTACCTTGTCACGTAGGCAATTTTGGGTTTCGATCGTTCAGTATCGTCTTCATCTACTGTAATAAACGGACCCTTTTATTCGTTCGTTTGTTACATAAAATAATATTGATTCTTGTTCGTGGATCCTTACCTTTAAAGCGCTGGGCGCATCTGGAGTACCAAATGTAAAGAGATGATGGGAATGAGAAATAATTATAACACTGTGTATATTCTTAATTTTGGTTTTATTGGACGTTTCTAATTGATTGGCAAAATTACATAATCGGACCGATTGAGTTTAGAACAATTATCTCAGAAGCACTTTGGAAGATTCGATAAAATCTAAAAGGGAACATGAACTTCTTTTGTTAATATCTAGATTGAACAGAAATCATCGTCAGCTTATAAATTTTGGTCTACACGGACTCTACTTTTTAAGTTTTTCGGTTGTAGCGCCAGATTGTTTGGATAGGGGAGAATCAATTTTGCTCATTTACTCACTTTTCTCTTTTTGTCTCTAATGTCTCGCTCGTTCGGCTATAATCCCAAGGATGGTTGAACTCTTATTGTTTTCACAATTTTGAAGACACCGAATTTTTGAAGTCCACGAAACAGTAAAATAAGAGAAAGATAACTTATAAACCGAATGGGATTTAACAAATTTTTCACTATCTTTTAGAGCCCGAACTAATGAATGAAAGTTTCTAATTATTCTTCTGACAACTAATTTTTTTTTTGTAATTTTACTTGCACATGTTCAAATTCTAACAATAATTGGATAATGTAATATTATTCCAAATGTTCACTTGTCTTGTGTCTTTTGCACAGAATTCCGCTAATTATCGTAATAGGCAATTTGCAGCCTATCGACCGTAACGCGCAGAAATTCGAATTAAATTGAATGCCTACGGTAGCGAGAATACTTCTCGTTGAATTTTACTTAAAACAATCACTTGTACGTCGGGCAGGACTTATAAACTGGTTCCGAAGTTACGAACGCGTGATTGATTCAAGGAGCTCAATCTAAAAAGGCATGCCGCTTTGGCATGTGAGACGTTACTGATTTTCTTTTCAATAAGTTTTGTCGCTATGGGAAATTTTGATGGCTTCGCATTTTAGGCAAAAGGGGTCACGTGGTGCGGTGGCGTGATCGGAGTTTTGGTTTTATTTTTTTACAGCGAGTGTGGGTGTTTGCTCCAACGTTTTTGTTTGGATCGGCATTCCCATGAGCGCAGATTTTCGATCGAGCAGAAATTTGAGACCGGATGTACGACGTCGAAAATGGATTGCGTTGGTTTTTTTATTGTATTGGCATTATTCTCAAGGAGTTTATTCGCAGGAAATGAATTTATTATTTCTATTATTTTATTAATTTCTTTTTATTATTTAATGAAAATTTCTAACACGACACTACATGAATATTCATTTTTGACAACATTTTGAGTCTGATTTTCATTTCTTCCTTTTGACTTTATTGCAATTCTGTTTGACTGCGTTGACTAGCAATTGGACGCCGTCCATTGGATGAATAGCCCAGGGGATAATATAGGGGTTTCTGTTGAACAGATTTGTTATTTCTTAGTTTTGAGGCTTTCGCGGCCATTATTAATGACTTGGTTGGCTTCCGGATGGATGCCGCGTTGAGTTTCAGCATTGCGCCGACGTTTCGCAAACATTGCAGTCTGCATCTTCAGGGCTATGAGCTCCGATTCTGAGCTCCGATGTGTGGGGGCAGTCCTTATATACCTTCCCTTGTGGTGGTGGGGGAAGGGGAAGGGGGGGGGAGTCAGCCAATCATATGTTTTTAATTGATCAGCTGGTCAATTAAAAAAGATTTGTTATTTTTTAAAAATTGATTTTGTAATGTATTGAGACATTTATAATTAATTGAATATTTTGATTTTCCCCGCAATTTCGGCAGTTTTTTTTTATCTATTTGGTCAGCACCCAGTTATCTTTAATCTAAGCTTCGCCAGTGACCTTCACGTAGTTCTTCGGTTCGAGCTAGCGGGAGACCGTATCGAAACCGGAGATTATTTTGGAAATTCTTATTCTGGTTATTTGTTTCACTCCAGTGGTCGTTCTAATAATAAAGACCTGGCGCTCAACTTTTGTCATTTCAGGGTTGTTATGCATCGAAGGGCTACGTAGTGGATCGAGGGTTCCGTGAACCTCAGGAAATTACGTTACACAACATCATCCAACATCGATTCATGGAGGAGACGTTGTGGATGGACCTGTACCGCTCATAAAAAATTGTCTCATGTGTCAATTATCAGATTGGATAATTTTTTCATAATAATCAGAAATGATTATTAATACCTTTATATTCCATACAATGTTTAATATAGATCTACGATTGATAATGAGTATTATACATGTTTTTAGTTATATATACACACCTTCAAGCTCGCTCAAGATTTTTCAGAATTATACGGGAATACTCTAAATGAAAAAACTTCATTCCATCAAAACAAGATGATATTCTTATATGAATTTTTCCCTTATATAAACTATTTTTCGAGATATGGGACATTCCATGTCAACTCAGCCACACCGGATTTTTTTCTGTCTGGGAAAAGTCATTGAGTAGGTGCATTTTGAACTACTACATATAGCCAGTGATCATGCAAAATTTCATTGCCTCACCACTTTTTGTTTCTGAGATAATCATTACGAAACTTGAAATTTTCAAAAAATTATTACTTCTGAATGGAGCATCCGATTTTGATAAATAAAAAAAAGAAAATTTTCGGTTTTTCTCGTACTTCAAGATAAAAAATACTTCAGAGCCGTCAAGAAGCTCCTAGACCGGTTTTTCGAGAATTTTTCGCGTTTTCATTTTTTTTTCACTGTAGGGCCGCCCGATATTCGATCGAAATATTTTTTTATGATAGAGGATGTCCTTGTGTGATATGAAAAAAATACGCCATAATGGAAGAGCGAAGCAATGCACCGGAAATTTTTTTTTTTTCGAAATTTTTGGGTGTTTCAGTTTTTGGGAGAGATTCATTGGTTTTTTTTCAAAGAAATCAGTCTGTCAACTATTATTCTTTGTTCATATATGATGGCAAAAGAGTACGCCATCATGTAAGAGAGAAAAAATGCAGAGAAAAAAATTTTTCTTCGAAATTTTTACGTTTGTCTGTCCTTTAGAAGAGTTGCATTATTGTTGCTGAAAAAGGGGGTTGTCAATAGATATTTTCTGTTTTGCTGGATAGAATAGACTATTGATACGACTATAAATCTTTTCTCAACAACACACTGTGCTTTCCACTAACGAAAAAGTATGGAAAAAAAACAATTTTTATTCTTCTATAACGACAACATTTTATATTTTNATGTGTCAATTATCAGATTGGATAATTTTTTCATAATAATCAGAAATGATTATTAATACCTTTATATTCCATACAATGTTTAATATAGATCTACGATTGATAATGAGTATTATACATGTTTTTAGTTATATATACACACCTTCAAGCTCGCTCAAGATTTTTCAGAATTATACGGGAATACTCTAAATGAAAAAACTTCATTCCATCAAAACAAGATGATATTCTTATATGAATTTTTCCCTTATATAAACTATTTTTCGAGATATGGGACATTCCATGTCAACTCAGCCACACCGGATTTTTTTCTGTCTGGGAAAAGTCATTGAGTAGGTGCATTTTGAACTACTACATATAGCCAGTGATCATGCAAAATTTCATTGCCTCACCACTTTTTGTTTCTGAGATAATCATTACGAAACTTGAAATTTTCAAAAAATTATTACTTCTGAATGGAGCATCCGATTTTGATAAATAAAAAAAAGAAAATTTTCGGTTTTTCTCGTACTTCAAGATAAAAAATACTTCAGAGCCGTCAAGAAGCTCCTAGACCGGTTTTTCGAGAATTTTTCGCGTTTTCATTTTTTTTTCACTGTAGGGCCGCCCGATATTCGATCGAAATATTTTTTTATGATAGAGGATGTCCTTGTGTGATATGAAAAAAATACGCCATAATGGAAGAGCGAAGCAATGCACCGGAAATTTTTTTTTTTTCGAAATTTTTGGGTGTTTCAGTTTTTGGGAGAGATTCATTGGTTTTTTTTCAAAGAAATCAGTCTGTCAACTATTATTCTTTGTTCATATATGATGGCAAAAGAGTACGCCATCATGTAAGAGAGAAAAAATGCAGAGAAAAAAATTTTTCTTCGAAATTTTTACGTTTGTCTGTCCTTTAGAAGAGTTGCATTATTGTTGCTGAAAAAGGGGGTTGTCAATAGATATTTTCTGTTTTGCTGGATAGAATAGACTATTGATACGACTATAAATCTTTTCTCAACAACACACTGTGCTTTCCACTAACGAAAAAGTATGGAAAAAAAACAATTTTTATTCTTCTATAACGACAACATTTTATATTTTCACATTTTTACATATTTACAATACGGAGAAATTCTTCACTCTCTTCAACGACAAGTTCCAACATGCACTGATGAATTATTTACATCACGATTACTGTCTTCTGCGGGTTTTTCGTTTTGTTGTTGTTTGTTTTTGTTTTGAGAAAACCTCCTCGTTAGCCGAAGCCGAATATCGTTTAATTAACAATTGCTCTCCCGGTATCGGAATAAAACAACGGTGTTTTTGAATGGCTGGAATAGCTTTGGGACTATCAAATCTCTCTCTCAACTCAGTTTTGATATTCTCGTGTTCTGCCTTGGTGAAAAAAAACATCAATTCCTTCAAAATTCTCTTTTGACCATCCAAACAAAGCATCTGGCATGAGGATTAGTTCACTATGAACGATTTGCAAGCTCTTACGTCTCGCTTCTCTTTTAAAGACAGGTTCTACTCCCTCACAAGCTCCTTTACCGTGCGCGGTTGCATGTAAATGGGCTTCCGTATCTGTACCAAAATCGGTTTTGTGATGCAAGACATTCGTGATCTGAAGACGATTCTTGTAATGTTGTGCAGCTCCATCGGTGACATAGATAATTTTCTCCCCCCTTTCACAGTTGTCTTTCACATGCTGTATTAAAATCTTCTGTATCAAATAAACAGCGGCAGTATCGTGAGTCGTACTGTCCGACAAAACGACTAAACTCCGATGTTGGATTTCATTTTTTTCGCCATAGTAGTAAACAACGGGGTGAACTATACACTGGTCATTATTGTAGTGGAAGGATTGAGCACCATCTTGAGCCACAAAAGGGTAATTTTCCGAAAAATCACAATGCACTAGTACTTCTCCACTATCCAAATTCTCTTTTCACTGTTTGAAAAAGCCGATTGTTCTTTCGCAATGAAGTGATGGGACTTCAATACAATCAATCGTTCCATTTGAAGATCAATGAAGTCATCCATCGGAAAGGTCTGTGTCTACAAGGTACACCTGTCAGTACTTTGCCACACGCGAAATTCGCCCATTTGCACGACAGAATCAGAGAGAAGTTTCTTCAGTTCATATGATAATGATTTCACTCCAGGACAATCGTTACATTCATCCAGATGACAGGCCGGGGTTGGATTTGTACACATCAATTTTGCAAGACAATCTTTGTAATCTCTGAGTGGACAGGGGGAATCTTGAGTTAGAGCCGCAATATTAATTGCCTCTAGCATCAATTTGCAATTTTGATGATACGTACAAACACATACTACGTGAGTGCCATTTGGTCCCGCCACTACACATTGTTTAGGTCTCAGCTCGGCAAACTTACTAAAACCGACCCTAGTATCTTCATTCGTATGTTTGTACTTCCGATGAAGGACTTTTAGATTTTCGAGTATCATTCGCTTTTGCTCTACTTTCTTCTCTCCATTGATCTTGATGAATATTTTATCTTTCATTCCTGGCATGACAGACTATGCTCCAGGTAAAAATTGTGTACCTTCTCGACGTTTGTGCTCGGTAGTGAATGACCTGCTTTCGCAATTGGTGAAGCAAACACTCCTTTAATTTTTCTCAATCTTTTCGCTCTTGATGCCATGTATCTGGTAGTTCCAAATTCAGAAGCAATTTTCCGCGCACTCCACGACTGTGGATGAACCGTCAAGATTTGCAGGCGCTCACGGTAGTTTTTCAGATCTTTGAATTTCTGCTTCAAACCATCCAACATTTCTTCTAATTCTATTTCTCTCGCAGATCGATACTGCTTAGATGAAGATGGATCAATGTCACTTTGGTCATCTTCCGAATCATAATCCATGGAAGAACTGTCGAATTCAGTTTCGTCGTCTGGTTCGTAGTCGATCGATATGCCGGAATCATCAAGATGGAAAGATCGACCTGATCTCAGAGAACTGTTCATCACATCCAGACTTGGGTCACATGTTTCGGCTTGGAGCATTGATATATCGGGTGGAGTTTCCGAACGCTGAAGATGTGTAGCATTAAGTTTAACCGTGGGGACAGATGGAGGAATGACATAAGTTGAAGCTCTCGTTCGGCATTGACTACAGATTTTCGCAAACAGTGGTAAAAAAGGAAATTTCTCGTGTAGTGTCAAGGAAATCGGACGTAAATTATAACCGAAGTGTCCCTTCTCACCAGGAGCCCGCATTGGATTCGCACATCTATCAATCCGCGGCATTCTATGAAATCCGAAGATATCAATTCCGAGAATACAGATCACTTCTATATAATCAGCGTGAAAATTATAGGAGCTCCGTAATCCATTCACACAGAATCGTATGGTGATAAAAAATCAATCGAGAAATTGAGGTTTTTTTCTAGAATTAAAGCCTTGGAACCGACTGATGATGATAAATCAATTAATTGATTCCGTTTGTTTCTTCTTCTCATTTGTTTGATCATAATTTAGCAAACTTCCGATGATGATGATGTTCAATTCAACTATCTACCCTTCCAGTAAAAATTGCGACGAGAAATTTTTTTTTCGGCGCACTCTTTCTCCGTTACATGATTGTGTAGTCTTATGTCATCATATATGAACAAAGAATAATGGTTAACAGACTCATTTCTTTAGAGAAAACCGATGAATCTCCCCTAAAAGCTAAAAAACCCAAAAATTTCGAAAAACAAAAATTTTTCCCGGTGCATTGCTTCGTTCTTCCATTATGGCGTATTTTTTTCATATCATATAAGGACATCCTCTATCATAAAAAAAATATTTCGCTCGAATATCGAGTGGCCCTAGAGTGAAAAAAAAATGAAAACCCGAAAAATTCTCGAAAAACCGGTCTAGAAGCTTCTTGACGGCTCTGAAGTATTTTTTATCTTGAAGTACGAGAAAAAACGAAAATTTTCGTCTTTTATTTTTAAAAATCGGATGCTCCATTCAGAAGTAATGATTTTTTGAAAATTTCAAGTTTCATAATGATTATCTCAGAAACAAAAAGTGGCAGGGCAATGAAATTTTGCATGATCACTGTCTATATGTAGTAGTTCAAAATGCACCTACTCAATGATTTTTCCCAGGCAAAAAAAAATCCGGTGTGGCTGAGTTGACATGGAATGTCCCCATATTTGCATACATTTGAAAATGTTTGCAAATTTTATCAAATGTTTGCAAATGTTGTCAAATGTTGTTAAATATTTCCACATGTTTAGATCTTACAGGGAGTTCCCCCAAGGTGCAAGTAAATGAGTCATCAGCCCGAGTGACTCATCGATGACGTCATTCATCTCGAATTTTCCGCGATTGTGGCGGCAATATCCAATTTTATCCATGTGTACACAGGTTTTCATAGTATTATATTTCATACAAGTCCCACCAGGACTTAGGAGGTTCCCCCACCATGCGAGTCGATGACTCGTCGATGACGTCATCCGTCTCGAACCTTTCGCGACGGTGGCGCCAATATCCGATTTCATGCAAGTTTCAACAGTTCATCACCATATCATATTTCATACAAGGCCCAACAGGTCTTAGAGGGATTCCCCCACCACGCGAGTCGATGAGTCATCGATGACGTCATCTTTCTCGAATGTTCCACGGCTGTGGCGCCAATATCCGATTTTATGCAAATTTCAACAGGTCATCACCATATCATATTTCATACAAGTCGCAACAGGTCTTAGAGGGATTCCCCCACTACGCGATTCGATGAGTCATCGATGACGTCATCCTTCTCGAACGTGCCGCGGCTGTAGCGCCACCATTCCAGAATCTTCCACGACGGTGGCGCCCCTAATGGTGATTTCACGAAGCTATTCAGAACCCGCCTAGCCTATCTACTAGATATTCATTGCATCTCTCCACTCGCCCCTACATGAAACATTCACCTCCTCTCTCGGTCACTGAGTAAAGCTAGCCCTGTTCAGTTTATTTCCAATATGACTGAAAGGCAGAACTCAATTTGATATTACAATCAGCAAGAGGCGATAGTTGTCTACCAGTCATAAACATTGCAGCCTCACAAATTGGTTGAGATATAGCAGCATAGAATGGGAACTTCAGTTTACAAATATAATGATGATCATCTCTGGTCAAGCATTGGGCAATGTCCTTGAAGCGTGCCAGGGTATAATGATGTTGGCTAAACAGCAGGTAGTCCCCTCGAGGTTGAATCTACGCTGACCTTTAGCGGTGGCCGAACACTTGTGCTGTAGGATATGCATACATTTTGTAAAGGTAGTAAACTGCTTCAATAATGGAATATTCAAAACTACTATCAATATTCTCTCGTGAAATCCAATATTTGTTTTAAAAATTTTCATCAATTTTTCAGAATGCAATTGTTCACTCGATAGAGGAAAATCCAACGATCGATCCTGATTCGTTGCGATAAAATGTTCGACCGCATTCTCAAGTATCTCATATATGAATAATTCCGGGTGAACCACTCCAGCCTTCGCTAAATACACTGCATCGATAATTATCTGCAAAGTATACTGATGATTGTCCAACTCCATTGTTAAATGATCAGCCCAATCTCTCATTCGACTCATCATTGTATGATATAGCTGTCCATAAAAAGTCCCATTTTTTGCCATCTCTTCGACGAGCTTCATAGCATCGTGAAGAGGTGTGAGACTTATGGTAGTCCGATTTTTCATTTAATTAAGTTCATCATGCAAATGATGCAATCCTATTTGCATTATATGTGTTCGAGAATTATCAGTTATTTTATTCATTATTCTTCCATAATCAAGTTGAGTTTCACTCAATGATCTAAAGAAAGTCTCTGAAATGATTCCAAAGAATCCTGAGTTTACATATTTTCTTTCACTCATTGATTCATTCATGAAGAAGAGGAATTGGTTGATGTAGTTTTCCACAGTCTCCTCTTTCATCAATAGATTTTCCGCTTGGAGAACGGTCACACATTTTTCATCCTTTCATCCTCATTTTCATCCTCAGCATGGTATTTACATGTTTGATTCATGTTTTCGAGCATTTCTCGTGTTACCAACGGTCTCTGAGAAATGAATCTTCTCAAGTCGATGTAAAATGCAAGACACCATTTCGCGGTTGTGAAGCGAACTCCTCCTGCTACTTCATAATGCAAACCGCTTTGGCTATGAATTCCCGTGTTCAGGAAATCCACAACCTGCCAGAGCATCACCGCGAGGACTTGTAACACAATAGCCTTCACAATCATGTTGTCTAGCTCAACAAACACACTAAACTGATGATTTTGAAGATGAGTGGAGGCTGATATAGCTCTCGGTGCCCCCCACCCCCATGTTTTTTATTGTTCAATATTTATCCAACTGTTATGGCTGCCATCGAATCCCAGCCATTCAACGTAATGTCTGTTTCTATTTTTTTTCAAGTTTTTTTCTACGAGATATACATCTGGATGTTTCGTCATCAGTAATTCTTCCTCATAGGAACTGCCACTAATTAATTCATTTTTATAATCCTTTACCTTATATGTGATCGAATTGGTGTTATTAATTTCTCGAATAGTGAATATTTCCGTAGTCCAGTTGGGGGTATATCCTTTCTCAAAAACATGTTTCGCTTTGTTTATACGAACTTTATCACCCACGCAAAATTTCGGTCTTCTACTGTTCACAAGAAAGTCAGCGTAAATAAGGCGGAATTTTTTTGTATTTTGAGCTGTTACATCAGTAGGCTTCATGCCAATAGTTCGATGTTTTCTATAGTTATATTCACGTATGAGCACTTGTAATTGCCACGCAAACTGAACTGTAGCCACATTTTACTCTTCAATGTTCGATTGATTTTTTCACATGTAGACGCCTTCAAATTACTAAATGTGGAATATAAATTGATATTATATTTCCTCATTAATGTCTGCAATTCAGAATTATAGAATTCTTTCCCACCATCAACATGCAAATGTTTCGGTATACGCCCCCGTTGAAGAATAGAACTCATAACTCTCGTAACATACTGAGCATTTTTTCTTTTTATCGGCTCAGCCCAAGGAAACTTGGAAAAAATATCGATTACTGTGATAAAAAATCTATTTCCATTATTGCTTTTTGCGTAAGTGGTCATATCCACCAAATCTGCCTGCCATGTTTCATCCAGATCACGAATGTTCACACGTCGTCGAGGATAATTTCTTCATGCTGGATGATGTAATTCGGTCACAACATTAAATTTATTCTCCGACATTTTTTAAATCGCTTGGTGTTCTTTCCAGGATTTTTATTAATCTACCAATTCTTCTATTAATATCCGCACACTTACGTTTTATATCAATTTGCAATTCGTTAATTTTTGTATTTGGAGTCGCTAGTGTTACAGCATCGTGTGGGTCCACTGGTGTTGCAACATTACTCAGTCTTTTATCCTGGAGATTATAATTGCCATCTGCAGTTAGTTTATAACCAACGCCGGGTGGACCTCGGTTGTAGGAATCACTATCGGAGGTTAAGTGACGACCGAACACGTCAACACTCATTTCGCAAATGACAACAGATGGCAATGTGCTTACTCTAATATATAATTCCAGCCTCACGCAGTTCCTCGATAATTGATATAATTTTATTATGACTCGGATTTCCAGCTCTCTGTGATGCCAGTAGTAATCGAAGACGGTCCACAAGTTCATTTGGATCATCCCAGTAAATGTAATCCACTCTGGTGGGTCGCTGAGTTCTTATGAAGGTAGATAGAAGCCCCATGCCAGAGTACTTTGATCCAGCAAAATGTGAAATATATTTATCATATTTCTCACCCTTCAGCTCTCGGATGCCTCCGTGAGATTTATAATTTTTTTGATGCCCATAAGTTGCAAGTATGATATTCTTATTTGCCTCAATATCACTCTCACTAATTAGAGTGTTATCAGGATTTTTCATGAAAAGAAGCTCCAATAATCCCTCAGTACAAGCGTGTTTCATGGTTTTCACTTTAATAAATTGGATGTACCGCTATTCATTACGACACAACTCATCACACCATTTTATTATGGCACAATTCATTACAGTTCATTTCATTACAGCACAATTCATCCCATTTGAAATCATTACATTACAATTTATTACGGGACAATTAATTTCATTACAATTTCATTACAGAGTTTTCATACCGATTTCATGAATTCTTCAAGAATCACTTGTAATATTTCATTAGTAGAAACACAGTTTATAACGTCCAACAAAATCATCCCATAATTCGTAATGGAAAATTCACGACTGAATGTGCAACTCCACGCAAATAATCTAGAATGTCACGTTCTTCACTCCAGTCCATAACTACTGCCTGAAGACGGGCCTCATAATCAGGGTATCTTTTCCTTTTTACCCGTATGACCGATCGACCAGCATTGTACTGCTCCCACACTGGCTCCGTCGATGCTTGCTCCACTTGCATGGCATGGATGAATTTCCCAAGCCGCTCATGGTTTCTTCCGACATGTTGGTGGAATGCATTGTGCCAACCCTCCATTGAATTATTCGTTCTTGGATCATTATTAATTGTCGCAAAATAACAATTCCAAAGCTCAACTGGAAATCGTGAGGTGACTCGTTTGTTACGATGAACAACACCAATCCAATTATCTTTGAAGTATTTAAGGCTCGGATGGAGGGTTTTTTTCCCGAGTGGCGATTTTACGCCCTCCCACTTTGCGGTCAAAGCAAAAAGCTTCATCTCGACCATAACGCCGTCAGTAACTGCGAAAATGGCAGAAAACCAGGGCGACATATGAAAGTGGGGTTCAGAAGGGGCCCCGCTTTTTTTGCCTCTTATTGTGTTCATGTTTTTTTAGACATGTGTTTCGCAAAGACGAAGCTACATGTGAATGTGGGGACGGTGTCAAAAGGCTGTATGTGCATAGAAGTCATACATTATGTACTCAAAAATGGGTGCGAAGGGGGGAGTTGTTGAAAAAAGGAGGATTCCATTGAAATTGCAAAGGATTTTTAGGTGAAAATTTAATTGTGGGGGAAATTGTTAAAAGGGCGTATATACATGGGAATCATATACATTATGTACTCAACAATGGGAGAAGGGAGGAGTTTTAATAACATAGAGGATTTTTATTGAAATTCAAGTGGATTTTGTAAGAAAAAAATCAGTTGTGGGGGAAAATGTTGAAAGGGCATATGTATATGTGAATCATATGCATTATGTACGCAAAAATGGGGGAGGGGCGAGTTCTAATGAAATTGAGGATTCTATTGAAATTGACGAGGATTTTGTAAGAGAAAACTTAGAATCATGTACATTATGTACTCAAAAATGAAGTGAGGGGGGAGTTCTAACAGCATATAGGACTTTTATTGAAATTCAAGAAGATTTTGTAGGAGAAACGTTGTGAGTAAAAGTGTTAAAAGGGCGTATGTACATGGGAATCACATACATTATAGTAGAAGTATTATATTATAGTGGAAGTTCCTTCAAAATGGAGAATTTTATTGAAATTCAAGAGGATGTTGTAGGGGAAACTTTAGTTGTGGGGGAAAATATTGAAAGGGCATATGTACATGGGAATCACATCCATTATGTACTCAAAAATGGGGGAGGGGAAAGCTCTTACAAAATGGAAGATTTTATTGAAATTCAAAAGGATGTTGTAGGAGAAACTTAAGGTGTGGGGAAAAATGTTGAAAGAGCGTATGTACATGGGAATCATATGCATTATGTATGCGAAAATGGGGGGAGGGGGGAGTTCTAATAATATATAGGATTTTTATTGAAATTCAAGGGGATTTTGTAGGAGAAAAGTTAGTTATGGGGAAAAATGTTGGAAGAGCGTATGTATATGGGAATCATATACCTTATGTACTCAAAAAGGGGGGAGGGTAGGGTTCTTATAAAATGGGAATTACCCATTTATACCCAAGTATTGAAATTGAACAGTTGATCAACAGAGATGCATTGGTTTCACAAATCTGAATTCTCAGTACGATGAGAATGCTGATGAGTTAAAAAAAAGGGAAAAAGATAATGAAAGGGCATCAACGTTACGGCCGCGGCGGCACTAGTATTGCATACAAAACGTGAGGCGCCGCCCTGATTGCGGGAGTAATGGAGGGTAATATTTTAAATCCGTAACTTCTTCCAAAAACCAAACATGCATTCGTGACATAATCAAACGAATCACAGCACTTGTTACAAAAGTCTGTAAAAGTTATGTTTGACATTCTATTATATTTCCACTGATCCTATAAAAAAATTGATACAAAATATTTTATATAGAAAAATCAACCGAATTTGATCCTTCTATGTAACTTATTCTGCTTAGAGATAATGCGCATGAATTTGTATTTCGACATTTTTCAAAATCAATAAGTGGAAAAATCTGTAAAAATTTAGCTACACAGAGAGAAATATTCAATGAAAAGTACCAGAAAATAAAGGTAAAAATTACTTTTCCAGACGTAATCGGCGAGCGAAGTCAAATTCAATGAAAAAAATTGGTCTGGGTTGTTGGTCGCTTGCTACACTCGCTGCCATTATGGCTGGGTTGGAATCGGTGTGACCCATTACGCGTCGAACCAATAACTTCCCGACCGATTCCTTTTTTTTGTGCTTATTCTTTTTTTCGAGGGGAAAATTTCCATGGCCAATTTTTCTCGGAAACCCTAGTACATTCACTAAAAAACTTATAGTGAATTCCTATTGAATATTCGAATTTTTTCGAGAATTTCTCGGAAATTACCAGACTTTCGGAAATTTTCGTTAGGATCTTTTTGTAGAGCTGTAAAAAACCTATAAAACTATGATATGGAAATTTTGCTCCAAAGATTAATCTCCAAGATATTTCAAAAAACTCGTTTGTCAACAACATTTTCACGTTTTTGGGGGGGAGGGAGTGGGAGGATTTCGCTCCTAACCTAATTCGATCTTCTCAACAATGTCTATCGATCGCGATAAAAAAAGGCAGTGTCTAGACACGCGGTATATGGTAATTACAATCCACCCGAGGAAACCTTAACAATGCATCTAAGGCTTATTTTACCATACGTCTATGGTTTTTACCATACGTTTATTGTTTTTACCATGCGTCTATGAATTTTACCATGCGTCTATGGTTTTTACCATGCGTCTATGGTTTTTACCATACGTCTATGAATTTTACCATGCGTCTATGGTTTTTACCATGCGTCTATGGTTTTTACCATACGTCTATGAATTTTACCATGCGTCTATGGTTTTTACCATGCGTCTATGGTTTTTACCATACGTCTATGAATTTTACCATGCGTCTATGGTTTTTACCATGCGTCTATGGTTTTTACCATACGTCTATGAATTTTACCATGCGTCTATGGTTTTTACCATGCGTCTATGGTTTTTACCATACGTCTATGAATTTTACCATGCGTCTATGGTTTTTACCATGCGTCTATGGTTTTTACCATACGTCTATGAATTTTACCATGCGTCTATGGTTTTTACCATGCGTCTATGGTTTTTACCATACGTCTATGAATTTTACCATGCGTCTATGGTTTTTACCATGCGTCTATGGTTTTTACCATACGTCTATGAATTTTACCATGCGTCTATGGTTTTTACCATGCGTCTATGGTTTTTACCATACGTCTATGAATTTTACCATGTGTCTATGGTTTTTACCATGCGTCTATGGTTTTTACCATACGTCTATGAATTTTACCATGCGTCTATGGTTTTTACCATGCGTCTATGGTTTTTACCATACGTCTATGAATTTTACCATGTGTCTATGGTTTTTACGGTGATGTAAGGAAATGTCTAGGGCATACCCTAGCGGACCCAGTGAAGAGTCCAACTCCCTATTTGTTCCACGATTAGCGAGTAAGTAGAGAATGGGTAGAGAGTTGGGGTGACAGGACAGATTGTCTACTCTCCAATGCTTTGAGAGCGTAGATAGCTGAGGCGAGGGATGTGCTGACCCTTATTAACTATGGCCCTTGAGAAATTTGAACCTCTAACCGACTGATCCTTGTACTTGGGACCTGCTTGAACTCCCGGAGCTCAAACTTTTGGACCCTGGAATGTTTTCAGCTGAAAAGACTCTGATTTCATTTGAAATTTTTTAATTGAATCTTTGTGACCCTTATAATTTCAGACCCTTAATATTCCAGACCCTTAAATTGGGACTCTCGATAATTCTGATCCTTGAAAATATTGAAAAGTGCAACTTTTAACCTTTAAACCTTCAGACCCTTAGACTAGTCGTACTATCTACTCTCTACTCTTGTAGACAGTAGATAGTTGAGATTGGATGCATGGTGGAGGCTACTCTCTACTCGTCTAGAGAGTAGACAGTTGGCGCCAGGTGCTTGGCGGGGGCATTAAGACCCTTCATTTTTTAGACCCTAATCGTTCCTCATCTTTAGACCGTTGTCATTGCTTATGGGCCTTGAAACTTGAACCTCAATGGTGCTAACCCTTGAAAATGATAAGAGTCAAATTTTTGGCCCTTAATATTTCTGACCGTTAGACTAGCCGTAGTATCTACTCTCTACTGTTGTAGAGAGTAGATAGTTGGGATTGAATGCGCGGTGGGGGCTCTCTACTCTCTACTCGTCTAGAGAGTAGATAGTTGGCGCCGGGTGCTTGGTAGAGGCATTCAGACCCTTATAATTTTAGACCCTTATCGTTGGTTATTGGCCTTGAAACTTGACCCTCGATGGTGCTGACCCTTGAAAATGATAAAAGTTAAATTTTTGACCCTTGAGATTTCTAACCCTTAGAGAGTAGATAGTTGTGAGCGGATGCGTGATGGGGGCTACTCTCTACTTTCTACTCGTCTAGAGGGTAGATAGTTGGCGGTAAGTGCTTGGTGGGGGCATTCAGACCCTTATTTTTGAGACCCTTATCGTTCCTCATGACCCAAACATTTGACCCTAAATGGTGCTGAGCCTTGAACATGTTTAGAGTGAAATTTTAGACTTAAAATTTCTGACCCTTAGACTAGTCGTACTATCTACTCTCTACTGTTGTAGAGAGTAGATAGTTGGGATCGCATGCGTGGTGGAGGCTACTCTACTCTCTACGCGTCTAGAGAGTAGATAGTTGGCGGGAGGTGCAAGGTGGGGGCATTGAGACCCTTATTTTTTAGACCCTTATCGTTCCTCATGACCCTAAAAATTTGACCCTGAATGGTGCTGACCCTTGAACATGTTTAGAGTGAAATTTTAGACTCTTAAAATTTCTGACCCTGAGACTAGTTGTACTATCTACTCTCTACTGTTGTAGAGAGTAGATAGTTGGGATAGGTCTGTGAAGTTGGTACCCCACCTTGATGAATTGAAACGAAAATTTGATATTTGGTAGATTTTGATCGCCACATGATAGTAGTAGCATTTTTTTTGTTTGTAGTTGAAAAATAAGCGCCCCATACATTGTCAAACGACAGTTAGCAACTATTTTGCAGTTGCAGCTCAATTGGCATCGGATTTTCATCTGCAATCGTTTGTAGTTGATTATAGTTTTGAAATTTATCCAATCTGGCTTCAAATAGACGCCTCATTCATTTTTGAAAGATAGTTAGGAACTATTTTGCAGTTGCAGCTCAACTGGCATCGGATTTTGATCTGCAATCGTTTGTAGTTGTTTCTAGTGCTTGCAGATTGTCAGTCCAATGAAAAAAATTGACTGTATGGTTTTTATGAAATGATTCCGAAAAATTATTTTTCATAAAGAACCTGAAAAACATCACATATGTAGGAGCATTTGGTTGTAGTTGTTTTGAATGGTGGAAAAAATGAGGAAGAATGAAAGATTCTTATCTGTAATCGTTTGTAGTTGATCTTATTGCCGAAATTTTTTCAATCCGAATTCAAATAATCATGTCATTCATTTTCGAGAGATACTTAGGAACTATCCTGCAGTTCCAGCTTAATTGACATCGGATCCTTTTCTGCAATCGCTTGTTGATTGTAGTTTTGAAATTTCTTCAATCCGAATTCAAATAAGTGTTCTATTCATTTTCATAGTACAAGTGGGGACTGATTGTGAGTGATAGCTATAGCCAAACTGACGACGGATTCCTGCCTACAATCGTTTGTAGTTATTTGTAGTACTCATAGATTTCCAATCCAATGGAAAAGAAGGACGTGAGGAAGATCAGATACATAGAAGAATTTCAAATCAATTCCCCCAGGCTTCAAGTGATCATCATTCTCCTTACTGCTGTTCTTCTTTGTCTCCTTTTCTGTATTTTCCTCTTCTACAGTTTGTTTTTCAGGTTTGGTATAATTCTCTTTGTACATTCGTTCGAAAAATGCCAGAGATTCCTCCTTCATCTCTCTACCCCATTGAGTTTCTTCAAATGTAGAAACTTTATATCTAGGATCCAGAATCAGGGCAGCACAATATACCCAATTAGTTTTGTTGTAATGTTTTATTATTTTGTCTCTCGCTGCTTGGAACGCTTCGATGAGGATTTCATCAACCTTCGTCCTTTCCTCTTTCAAATCAAGACTCGATGTTGTGGATTCAATTCGATCCAACAACATATTGAAAGCAACAACAACGAGAGGTAATGTAACATATTTTCCTGCTCCCAAAGTCTTCGAAAGATCATCAAAGTCTTTGAGAAAGTCATGAATCCGTGTCAATAAGATCCACTCGTCTTCACTCATCTTCAAACTCACGACTTCTTCACACTCAGACCACAACAAATTTAAGCCTTTCTTCATCCTCAATGCTGCATTGATCATATAGTCCGTGCTTCCCCACCTCGTGCTCACATCCAAAGGAGGTTTCAGATACTTAATCCCAGCAGCATTGCAAAAACTTCTCAGCATATTCTGAATTTTCTCTGTTTTTTTTATTTTTTTGAAAGTATTTCTCAATTTGATAACAGCTGTACCAGGACTTAATTCAGAGAAAACCTCATCCTCGGATTCTTCATCTGAAGACTCGTTGGATGAGTCGGAAGGATTATCAGAATCTGAGTTGTCAATCGAATTTTGCTCAACTGGAGAGTCCCCTTCGTCTTTCGTAGCTTGTACTTTTATCAATGACAATGTATTTTGTACACCCAGAGCGAGAATGTGGGCACCACATCTGAAATGCTGATTAATATTATCGAACGAATAGCCTGCGTCATTCATCAACACTCCAAGCTCTAGCATGAAGGTCGTATTCGCAGAAGCGTTATCAACGGTGATGCCTTGAACTTTCCCTTGGAGATCAAATTTATTCAAAGTGTCGAAGAATATCTTTGCGATTGCTTTACCAGTATAAGATCCTCGGGCCGGGACAAAATCAAGAACTAGTGAATGAATTTTCCAGTCATTTCCGACATAATGAATTGTAATTCCATAATAAGATCTCCCATTAAAACTCGTCCATCCATGTATTGTGAATGAGACTTTAGATGAATTGTTATGGAGAAGAGTTTTAATTTTCTCCTCTCTCTTGGCATGCTGACGTATGACCATTCTTTTGGCAGTGTCTCGTTTAGGCATTTTGACATCTGGATTGAGTTTGGTAAAAAACTTCTGGGACTGTGGGTCATCAAAAAAACTGAGAGGCAAACGTTTTTTAGCAAGGAAGTTGACAATCTCCACTTCCAACTCGCCAGGAGACGTGGGTTTCTGGAAAAAAAAACTGGAATGAATTTCCACCCTAAATCGAGTGGCTAATGAAGGGATATGAATTCAATCGAATATCAGATTAGCAATGGATCCAGAGACTATTGAAATAATGAAAAACATAATTCGCTATTTTCATTCCCATTTCAGAGATGATCCAAGATGCCGACTTGAAAAAAGTAATCGATAGCTGATATGAGTGGTGAAGTGGTGAAAATGTAAAAATACGATAATCTTGCATCTCGAAAGAGGAATCACTCTGAAGTTAAAAACAAAAATAAAACAATTCAGTTACTTACTGTTGAATGCATTTCAGTTATGAGTCTCTGATCTGGATTCACATTTCCTGGAGTTGACGCTGGGAAGAGAGTATTGAATGCTTGTTTGTGTGCAGTTTCTAGATGTTTTTTCATGGCTGACGTACTCCCATCTTTACGTCCAATCATCTTTACGATTCTTCGTTTTTTACATTCCAAGCAAATGCCTACTGGTTTACTGTCACGCACTTCGAAATCATAATAAGCTCTAAATTTTGATCCAGTCTCCTTTTTTCCTTTTGGAACCTGATCCCTGACTGAAGCACATTCTCCAACAGTTGCCCCTTCAAGGTTATGAGTCGTTGATACATGTGATTTTTTCGGCGGAGGACTATCGCTACTATCCTCACTAGAAGACATTTTAAAAGAGTGATACTCTTCACAATTTACTGATTATTGCTGTTTTGGTTGCTTCAATTCAAAACTGCAGTCTTTACGTAATTTCTGTCTTCGTTGCCAATCCATGTAAGCCCGACATGAAATACCCTACTCGAGTGATTGAATTATTGAACATTCGGCTGCTAGAACCACGACCGGTGGATGAGAACTTCACGAGTTAACCTGAACACTTGAATCATAGAGGGCCCTACATGTCAATTCGGATTCTAGTGATTTGTTCATACGTAATCCTTTCGACAATTCGAAAATTAAAAACATGAGAAATAATGCATTAATAGCCGGAGCTTAAGTGATATGGGATTTACATCTGCAATCGTTTGTAGTTGATTGTAGTTTTGAAATTTTTTCAATCCGAATTCACATAAGTGTTCTATTCATTTTCATAGTTCAAGTGGGGACTGAGCTATAGCCAAACTGATGACGGATTCTTGCCTACAATCGTTTGTAGTTGTTAGTAGTACTCATAGATTTCCAATCCAATGGAAAAGGACATGAGGAAGATCAGATACATAGGAGGATTCGTTTTTAGTTGTTTGTAGTAGTATGAAAAATTAAAAATGTAAAAGATTCTTATAGGCAATCATTTGCAGTTAATTGTAGTTTCGAAATTTCGTCAATTCGAATTCAAGTAAGCCTTCAATCTATTTTCAGAAAACAGTTGGGAACTATTTTATACTTGCAGCTTAATTGACATGGGATTCCCATCTACAATCGTTTGTAGTTAATTGTAGTTTTGAATTTTTTTCAATCCGAATTCAAATAAATCTTCTATCGATATTTTGAGCCCAAGTGGGGTCTGAGTGTGATAGATATAGTAAACTAAAATGACGATGCATTTCTGTCTACAATCGTTTGTAGTTGTTTGTAGTACTCATAGATTTCCAATCCAATGAGAAAGAAGGACGTGAGGAAGATCAGATACATAGGAGGATTCGTTTTTAGTTGTTTGTAGTAGTAAGAGAAATTGAAAATGAAATAGNAGGATTTCCATCTACAATCGTTTGTAGTTAATTGTAGTTTTGAATTTTTTTCAATCCGAATTCAAATAAATCTTCTATCGATATTTTGAGCCCAAGTGGGGTCTGAGTGTGATAGATATAGTAAACTAAAATGACGATGCATTTCTGTCTACAATCGTTTGTAGTTGTTTGTAGTACTCATAGATTTCCAATCCAATGAGAAAGAAGGACGTGAGGAAGATCAGATACATAGGAGGATTCGTTTTTAGTTGTTTGTAGTAGTAAGAGAAATTGAAAATGAAATAGATTCTCATATGCAATCATTAACCCAATGTAATTTTATCTGTGAAATAGTTCCTGAGTATTATTGAAGATTCGATTGAACGTATATTTGAATTTGAATTTAAAGAATTCCATAACTACATTCAACTGCGAACGATTGCAGATTGAAATTCTCCTTGCTTCCTAATTTCAATCGCCACTATAAACAACTACAAACTAATTAGTCTTCTAGGTATCTGATCTCTTTCAGGTCCTTATTGAAAAATAAATGCTCGATGCCATTTCGTAGAAACCATTCCATCGGTACTCAAAATTTGCTAATACTACAAACAACTAAAAACAATTGTATTCAGGAATCCGTCGTCATTTTGGCTATATCTATCACTCAGTCCCCACTTGGGCTCCAAAAACCGATAGCACATTTATTTGAATTCGAATTGGAAAAATTTCAAAACTACAATCAACTACAAACGATTGCAGACGTAAATCCCATATCACTTAAGCTCCGGCTATAAAATAGTTCACAACTGTTTTTCGAAAATGGATTGAAGGCTTACTTTAATTCGAATTGACGAAATTTCGAAACTACAATTAACTGCAATTGATCGCATATGAGAATCTATTTCATTTCCAATTTTTCTTACTACTACAAACAACTAAAAAAGAATCCTCCTATGTATCTGATCTTTCTCACAACCTTCTTTCCCTTTGGATTGGAAATCTATGAGTACTACAAACAACTACAAACGATTGTAGTCAGAAATGCGTCATCATTTCAGTTTACTATATCTATCACACTCAGACCCCACTTGGGCTCAAAAAATCGATAGAAGATTTATTTGCATTCGGATTGAAAAAAATTCAAAACTACAATTAACTACAAACGATTGTAGATGGGAATCCCATGTCAATTAAGCTGCAAGTATAAAATAGTTCCCAACTGTTTTCTGAAAANCTTCTATCGATATTTTGAGCCCAAGTGGGGTCTGAGTGTGATAGATATAGTAAACTAAAATGACGATGCATTTCTGTCTACAATCGTTTGTAGTTGTTTGTAGTACTCATAGATTTCCAATCCNATAACTGCAAATGATTGCATATAAGAATCTTTTTCATTTTCAATTTTTCATACTACTACAAACAACTAAAAACGAATCCTCCTATGTATCTAATCTTCCTCATGTCTTTCTTTTCCATTAGATTGGAAATCTATGAGTACTACAAACAACTACAAACGATTGTAGGCAACAATCCGTCATCAGTTTGGCTATAGCTCAGTCCCCACTTGGACTATGAAAATGAATAGAACACCTATGTGAATTCGGATTGAAATAATTTCAAAACTACAATCAACTACAAACGATTGCAGATATAAATCCCATATCACTCAAGCTCCGGCTATAAAATAGTTCCTAACTGTTTTTCGAAAATGGATTAAAGGCTTACTTGAATTCGAATTGACGAAATTTCGAAACTATAATTAACTGCGAATAATCATTCGCAGAGAATCTATTTCATTTTCCATTTTTCTTACTACTACAAACAACTAAAAATAAATCCTCCTATGTATCTGATCTTCCTCACGTCCTTCTTTTCCATTGGATTTGAAATCTATGAGTACTACAAATTACTACAAACGATTGTAGGCAGGAATCCGTCGTCAGTTTGTCTATAGCTATCACTCACAATCAGTCCCCACTTGTACTATGAAAATGAATAGAACACTTATTTGAATTCGGATTGAAAAAATTTCAAAACTACAATCAACAAGCGATTGCAGAAAAGGATCCGATTCCAATTAAGCTGGAACTGCAGGATAGTTCCTAAGTATCCCTCGAAAATGAATGACATGATTATTTGAATTCGGATTGAAAAAATTTCAAAACTACAATCAACAAGCGATTGCAGAAAAGGATCCGATTCCAATTAAGCTGGAACTGCAGGATAGTTCCTAAGTATCCCTCGAAAATGAATGACATGATTATTTGAATTCGGATTGAAAAAATTTCAAAACTACAATCAACAAGCGATTGCAGAAAAGGATCCGATTCCAATTAAGCTGGAACTGCAGGATAGTTCCTAAGTATCCCTCGAAAATGAATGACATGATTATTTGAATTCGGATTGAAAAAATTTCGGGAATAAGATCAACTACAAACGATTACAGATAAGAATCTTTCATTCTTCCTAATTTTTTCCACCATTCAAAACAACTACAACCAAATGCTCCTACATATTTGATGTTTTTCAGGTTCTTTATGAAAAATAATTTTTCGGAACCATTTCATAAAACCCATACAGTCAATTTTTTTCATTGGACTGACAATCTGCAAGCACTACAAATAACTACAAACGATTGCGGATCAAAATCGGATACCAGTTGAGCTGCAACTGCAAAATAGTTCCTAACTATCTTTCAAAAATGAATGAGGCGTCTATTTGAAGCCGGATTGGATAAATTTCAAAACTACAATCAACCACAAACGATTGGAGATGAAAATCCGATGCCAACTGAGCTGCAACTGCAAAATAGTTTCTAACTGTCTTTCGCAAATGAATAAGGCGTTTTTTTGAAGTCCGATTGGAAAAATTTCAAAACTAAAATCAACTACAAACGATTGCAGATAAGAATCCGATGTCCTTTTAGCTGTAACTATGAAATAGTTCCTAACTGTCTTTTGACAATGTATGGGGCGCTTATTTTTTAACTACAAATAAAAAAAATGCTACTATTATCATGTGGCGATCAAAATCTACCAAATATCAAATTTTCGTTTCAATTCATCACGGTGGGGTGCCAACTTCACAGAGCTAGTTGGGATTGGATGCGTGGTGGGGGCTACTTTCTACCTTCTACTCGTCTAGAGAGTAGATAGTTGGCGCCAGGTGCTTGGCGGGGGCATTCACACCCTTCATTTTTTAGACCCTTATCGTTCCTCATGATTCTTGAAACATGACCCTCAATAGTGCTGACCCTTGAAAACGATAAGAGTCAAATTTTTGACCCTCAATATTTCTGACCCTCAATATTTCTGACCCTTAGACTAGCCGTACTATCTACTCTCTATTGTTGTAGAGAGTAGATAGCTGGGAGCGCATCCATGGTGGGGTCTACTCTCTACGCGTCTAGAGAGCAGATTGATGGCAATGGGTGCGAGGTGGGGGCATTCAGACCCTTATTTTTGAGACCCTTAGCGTTCCTCATGACCCGTGAAACTTGATCCTCAATAGCACTGTCCCGTGAAAATGATCACAGTTAAATTTTTGACCCTTACTATTTCTGACCTTTAGACTAGCCGTACTACAACAGTAGAGAGTAGATAGTTGGGATCGGATGCGTGGTGGGGGCTACTCTCTACTCGTCTAGAGAGTAGATAGTTGGCACCAGGTGCTTGGCGGGGGCATTCAGACCCTTTATTTTTAGACCCTTATCGTTCCTCATGACCCGTGAAACTTGACCCTCCTTAGCGCTGACCCTTAAAAATGATAACAGTTGAATTTTTGACCCTTAATATTTTTGACTCTTAGACTAGCCGTACTATATACTCTCTACTGTTGTAGAGAGTACAACAGTAGAGAGTAGATAGTTGGGATCGGATGCGTGGTGGGGGCTACTCTCTACTCTCTACTCGTCTAGAGAAAAGATAGTTGGCGGGAGATGCGAGGTGGGGGCATTCAGATCCTTATTTTTTAGACCCTTATTGTTCCTCATGACCCCAAAAATTTGACCCTAAATGGTGCTGACCCTCGAAAATATTTAGAGTGAAATTTTAGAACAGTAGAGAGTAGATAGTACGGCTAGTCTAAGGGTCAGAAATATTGAGTGTCAAAAATTTGACTCTTATCATTTTCAAGGGTCAGCACTATGGAGAGTCATGTTTCAAGGGTCATGAGGAATGATAAGGGTCTAAAAAAAAAGCGTCTGAATGCCCCCGCCAAGCACCTGGCGCCAACTCTCTACTCTCTAGAGGAGTAGAGAGTAGCCCCTACCACGCATCCGATCCCAATTATCTACTCTCTACTGTTGTAGAGAGTAGATATTACGACTAGTCTAAGGGTCAGAAATTTTAAGAGTCTGAAATTTCACTCTAATGATTTTCAAAGGTCAGCACCATTTAGAGTTAAATTTTTAGTGTCATGAGAAACGATAAGGGTTCAAAAAATAAACGGTATTCAGATCCCACCTCGCACCTCCTGCCAACTATCTACTCTCTAGACGCGTAGAGAGTAGAGAGTAGCCCCCACCACGCATCTGATCCCAACTATCTACTCTCTACTGTTGTACTCTCTACAACAGTAGAGAGTAGATAGTACGGCTAGTCTAAGGGTCATATATATTAAGGGTCAAAGATTTAACTGCTATCATTTACAAGGGTCAGCACTATTGAGGGTCAAGTTTCACGGGTCATGAGGAACGATAGGTGTCTCAAAAATAACGGTCTGAATGCCCCCACCTCGCACCTACCGCCAACTATCTACTCTCTAGACGCGTAGAGAGTAGAGAGTAGCCCCCACCATGCATCCGCTCCCAACTATCCACTCTCTACAACAGTAGAGAGTAGATAGTATGGCTAGTCTAAAAGTCAGAAATATTGAGGGTTAAAAATTTGACTCTCATCATTTTCAAGGGTCAGCACTATTGAGGGTCATGTTTCAAGGGTCATGAGGAACGATTAGGGTCTAAAAAATGAAGGGTCTTAATGCCCCCGCCAAGCACCTGGCGCCAGCTATCTACTCTCTAGACAAGTAGAGAGTAGAGAGTAGCCCCCACCACGCATCCGATCCCAACTATCTACTCTCTACAACAGTAGATAGTAGATCGTACGGCTAGTCTAATGGTCAGAAATATTGAGGGTCAAAAATTCAACTATTATCATTTTCAAGGGTCAGCACTATTGAGGGTCAAGTTTCACGGGTCATGAGGAACGATAAGTGTCTCAAAAATAAGGTTCTGAATGCCCCCACCAAGCACCTACCGCCAACTATCTACTCTCTAGACGAGTAGAGAGTAGATAGTAGCCCCCACCACGCATCCGATCCCAACTATCTACTCTCTACAACAGTAGATAGTAGATCGTACGGCTAGTCTAATGGTCAGAAATATTGAGGGTCAAAAATTCAACTATTATCATTTTCAAGGGTCAGCACTATTGAGGGTCAAGTTTCACGGGTCATGAGGAACGATAAGTGTCTCAAAAATAAGGTTCTGAATGCCCCCACCAAGCACCTACCGCCAACTATCTACTCTCTAGACGAGTAGAGAGTAGATAGTAGCCCCCACCACGCATCCGATCCCTACTATCTACTCTCTACGACAGTAGAGAGTAGATAGTACGACTAGTCTAAGGGTCAGAAATTTCAAGAGTCTAAAGTTTCACTCTATACATGTTCAAGGGTCAGCACCATTTTCGGTCAAATTTTTAGTTTCATGAGGAATGTTGAGGGTCTAAAGAAAATAAGGGTCTGAATGCCTTCACCTCGCACCTACCACCAACTATCTACTCTCTAGACGCCTAGAGATTAGAGAGTAGACCCCACCACGCATCCACTCGCAACTATCTATTCTCTACAACAGTAGATAGTAGATAGTACGGCGAAACTAAGGGTCAGAAATATTAAGGGTCAAAAATTCAACTTTTATCATTTTCAAGGGTCAGCACCATTGAGGTTCAAGTTTTAAGGCCCATAAGCAACGATAAGGGTCTTAAATTATAAGGGTCTGAATGCCTCCACCAAGCACCTGGCGCCAACTATCTACTCTCTAGACGACTAGAGAGTAGCCCCCACCATGCATCCGATCCCAACTATCTACTCTCTACAAGAGTAGAGTGTATATAGTACGACTAGTCCAAGGGTCTGAAGGTTTAAGGGTCAAAAGTTACACTTTTCAATATTTTCAAGGGTCAGAATTATTGAGAGTCCCAATTTAAGGGTCTGGAATATTAATCGTTTGAAATGATAAGGGTCACACAGATCGAATTAAAAAATTTCAAATAAAATCAGAGTATTTTCAGCTGAAAACATTCCCGGGTCCAAAAGTTTGAGCTCCGGGAGTTCAAACAGGTCCCGACTACAAGGGTTAGTCGGTTAGAGTGTCAAATTTCTCAAGGGGTATACTTAATAAGGGTCAGCATATCCCTCGCCTCACCTATCTACTCTCTCAAAGCATTGGAGAGTAGACAATCTGTCCTGTCACCCCAACTCTCTACCCATTCTCTACTTACTCTCTAATCGTGAAGCAAATAGAGAGGTGGACTCTCCACTGGGTCCGTTAGGGTATGCCCTAGATATTTCCTTACATCACCGTAAAAACCATAGACGCATGGTAAAATGTATAGACGCATGGTAAAAACTATAGACGCATGGTAAAATTCATAGACGTATGGTAAAACGTCCACCCAATTCTATACCCCAACTCTCTGTCACCCCAACTCTCTACCCATTCTCTACTTACTCTCTAATCGTGGAACAAATAGAGAGTTGGACTCTCCACTGTGTCCGCTAGGGTATGCCCTAGACATTTCCTTACATCCCTGTAAAAACCATAGACGCATGGTAAAATTCATAGACGCATGGTAAAAACCATAGACGCATGGTAAAATTCATAGACGTATGGTAAAAACCATAGACGCATGGTAAAAACCATAGACGTATGGTAAAAATCATAGACGTATGGTAAAAACCATAGACGTATGGTAAAATAAGCCTTAGATGCATTGTAAACGTTTCCTCGGGTGCATTGTAATTACGACTGGTTATAGGGAATTTTCTCGGAACATGTTGGGCAAAAATCTTTCCCCCGGGACCTTAAGAAGATCCGTAAAATATTCAGCATGATCAACATAATATTGCGATGCCACCAAAGCATCGTAAGCTCCAGCCACATGATCGGGAGGTGCAAATGCCAGGGCCATTAGCATTTTAACATGTAAAGCAAATTCATCATTAGTGTTGTAGCGGCCCTTCTGGCCCACCGCCCGAGATGACGAATAATACATTGTATAAAATGGAAGTAGCATCCATGAATAGAAACATCAGGGAGAACAGATTTAACGGCGTCAATAAAGGCCAGTTCAAAATCAGATATAAACACTTCAGGCTTCAAATGAACATCAGCAATTTCAATAATACTTTTCAAGATTCGTTTGTAAGTACTCTCACGCCTGGATGTTGTCAATACGTACACCAAGGGCACAGACTTGAAATTGAGTTGCCCAGTAGTGTCGTTATCCTATGTAATCCCTCCATGAATAGTATACAGCTGGGAAAAAATTTTAGGCACTGATGAAAATGTTCCATCGCTCAACTAGATTCGACACGAACCCAAATGCCGTAAATTCTTCATTGTTGCAAAAATAAGGTAGCGATTATGACGAGATTTATTATCATACAACAAGAACTTATCGCCCCTTAAAGTCTGTTGATATTGCTCTGGAATGGTTAGCTCACTGATTATAACCGGCGTCATCAACTGCGGATTATCTTGCCTGCGATGGCGTTGAATGTGTTTCTTCAATGTCTACGCGCCAGGTAATTCAACGGCAGTACTTGTAGATACCTTACTCACGATTTCCCCAACAATACCACTTGGGTCCTTGATTCCCTTTGCACATTTACAAATCTTATTGACTAATTTCCGAGCCTTTACTCGAGCAACATTTGCCACGTGCCATGTTCTCCCACAAATAATAATGTCCCTGTAAAAAAGAAACATCATAAATGAATACAGAACAAACAAAAGTAAATTGAGATACAAAATCAAATGACATTAGAGTAATCACCTATCATCTTTTTCACATGAGGTAGTACGAGCAAGAGTTTTACAATGGTGAGCCGTCGCATAATCAAGGCATCTCCAAGTAACAACTTTAGTTGAAGAATGAACACTTAAATTATTAAACATATAGCCTTTGTGCACTAATAATTTCTGGCCTCTCTGGCTCAACACAAAGTGTAGAGGCATCTCGACACCGCAGGACACTGATTCCGTACAACGAATGGCACTTAATGTTTCACGGAACTCAGGACGATTACTCCCCCCCCCCCATTAATGCCCATTGACCGCCAATTTGGGGGAAATGAATTACACAGGTTAATAAAATCCTAAAGTTTGAATTACAATGGGAGGGAAATAGACGCAGAATTCAAATTTTCAACTGAATTAATAAATCCCGCAGTAATAAATATTACTGTGATGCATTGTCCATATAATGAATAATACAGTAATGAATTGTCCATATAACAAGTAATGCTGTAATGAATGTGTCCGTGATGAGTTTTTGTGATGAAATGTGCTTTAATATTACAAAACTGTAATGAATAGGGGCAATACCAATAAATTCATCTTAAAAAAATATGGGGGAGTCTCCAATCATAAAATTATGTGTAAGTTTGCGAACACCATAAGCCTTGTCCCATTTTGTTGTGTTGATTTGTGCCAAATATTTCCCGGGAAGAGTGTTGGCATCTTCTTCTGTGTCTATCTCTTCAGTGCTGGTCTTTGAACTTTCACTCAGAATGCATGAGCTACCAATGGCTGGAACTATTCCCCAGAATGTGACGATAGGCTCATTCAAGGTATGATTGATTAAAGAATCGTCAGCTGTAGTCCCATAACGGTCTTCAGAGGCATCTCTGCTCGACAACATCTGCTTTGGTGTCTTTGGGGTACTCCTATATCTGAGTTTTCGTTTATTCTTGTAATCAATGGATTGCTTTCTATCATCAGGCAATTCAAGTTTTTGTCTACTGTCATCGAATGATTTCACATTTCGCGCGACTAATTCCTGAAGCGGTCTCCCAATGGGTTTGAGAATTTCATTCATTGCTTCATCAACATTCTCACTGCATAATTTCAACAGATTATGTTTACGTTGAATCGCTTTTCGTGCAGTGAAAATTTGACGTAAAGCTCTTGCTGTTTAGACATTTCATTCTTGTGGAGAGGTATGTTGACTCGCCGAAGTCTAGCTCACAACTGTTTATACCCTCTCTCCACGACTGTTATTTATATGAATGAAACAGTCAAAATTTTTCCTATAACGCCCTGTTTCAATGTCACTATCTTTATCGATAACTAAAAAAGTATAGTTATCTTTTCACCAAGCTGAACATAATTCTTTGAATTGTTCGAATGACATCTGTGTTCACATGATCATTATAAATATGTCTCAAATTCATTTCGTCCTGTTTGAATAATACAAAAAAATGAATATTGTCACGCACTAAATGTTTTGGGATGCGAGCATACGATTGACACAAATAGAAGCTGTCAACATTTTTATGGCTCCCCATACAAAAATATGCCTTAATATTATTTTGCTTCTCGCATGCCACATCGTCGAATATGAACAGTGAATTCTCTTTTGCATTATCAACCGAGACAATGTCCTCATTGTCTGAGAATGGATAATATTTCATGTCATTAAGAGGTTCCAGTAAATTTTGTAAAAATTGATATTTCGGTTGATTGAGGGATTTTAAATACACGTAGATATTCGACAATCTGAGACCATTAGGATGAATTATGAGACTGAGTAGTGCGTTACTTTTTCCACAATTTGATGGGCCACAGAAAACCGCGCGAATTGTATTTGGTAACAATGAGCTATGAAGTTTCGGTTTCTTGGTATCTTTTCCAGTTATTGAATCGAAATTAATGGCGGGCAAGCCGTTGAGATGTGTACTGAACTCCATCTTCATGACAACTAAAGAAAAAACCTATAAATTGGCTATTTTATAGCAAAATTAGTCAGTTCTGCTTCAGACATAATTGTGTACAGATCGCGCGCTGGCAAAAAGGGGAGAGGGTTATTGAATAAAATTATCAACAATCTTCCTGTTGAATTACATCTGCCAGGTTACCAGTACTGTGGGCCAGGCACGGAATTGGCGACAAGATTAGCTCGAGGAGATCCTGGGATTAATTCAATCCCAGTATCACACCAAAAATCAAGTGTGAGGGTAAAAAAAGCAGGCATAGCTGTGAGGAAATCAAGGACCGGTTTGAAAAAATCAAGCAAAAGGGTGAACAGATCCGGCGCTGGTGTGAAAAAATCAGGCACCTGTAAAGACTCGAAAAAAATTAGGTATGGGGGTGAAAAAACGCGTGACCAAGAAGCGAGTCAAGAAGAAGGGTAAGACTAAAAAGCGGGTCACAATTGGGGCAATCATCAGAGCCGCAAAGAAGTCAATCAAATTAAACAGTGGTTCACATGATGCTATCAAGACAGCACTCACCGGTGCAAGAATAGCCATCAAACAATTCGGAAGGAGAAGTAGAGTCACCATTCCGCGAGTGATTCCTGTCCCATCGAAAATCGGGAGAATCATACCCTTTCTCGTGCCGATATTTGCCGGGTTGAGTGCCACAGGGCTATTGGCTGGAGGAGCTGCTAGAATTGTTAGAGCTGTGAACAGTGCTAAAACGGCCAAACGATAACTCGCGAAAAATAAAAGGCACAATGAAACTATGGAAGCTATCGCAATTGGCAAAGGTCTACATCTGAAACCATATAAGAAGGGAATGGGCTTGTACTGGAAGCCAAAAAACTACTAACGATGCTACCACAGGGCCTTGACGGAAGGAGATCTCAGAAAGTATGCAACACTCATGGAAATTCCACATTTCTGCGGTGTTTTCATGCGCAATGGTCTACCCAAAAATGGACCATTCATTAATGAATCAGCCACCATCAATTTAGATGACAAGGATGGTCCTGGGACGCATTGGGTTGCCTACAAGAAAATAGGAAACGATGTTACCTATTTCGATAGCTTTGGGAACCTACAAACTCCCACAGAACTCTTCATATACCTTAGAGTTGGTAGCATAAAATATAATCATGAACGTTTCCAAAATTGGAATACATTGAATTGTGGACATTTATGTTTGGCGTTTCTCAACGGGCGCTTATATGAGAGCAGACACTGAAGATTTTTGATTAGTCGATATTCAGAAATCATGAGTGATTCATTTACGTTGACAGTCTCAGGAGCATCATCAGTGTTGGAGGTGCAATATTTTCCTCCAATTGAACTTGCTTCTGAGAAAAATTATGTTTTTGGCTTCGTGGAATTTTTAACATTTAATTCCATTCCAAATGTTGATACGAGCAATAACAAGTTACATATGGGGGACATGATCATTATTATTCCGACGGGAAGTTGCGAGATCGATGATATTTCAAAATTCATTGTGAAAAAAGTGTGGAAAAAAATGATGTTACCATAAAAATCAGAAGTAATAATAATACTTAATGGAGTGAAGTGTCATGTAATAAAGACTAGGACTTGAGGTCTGCAAATTCGATAGGTCGTCTCCTTGATTTTACCCCTAGAGTTTTAGAGGCTAATAGAACTCATCAGTCTGATCAGCCTGTAGCCATTCTCAAAGTGAACGCCCTACGAGTTAAATGTAATATCACCACTGGAGCATACAATAACAGTGATAAATTTCATACAATCCATGAATTTTTTTCTGTAGTACCCCCTAAATATAAAATTGTAGAAGTACCATCGCAAGTTATTTATTTACCAGTGTCTGTCAAAACGATAACCGATTTATAGCTCCGAATCATTGATCAGGACGGTGACTTGGTGAAATTTAAAGGTGAAACAATTACCATCAGGTGTATACATCAAGCCTACTTCATAATGATGGGCATTGTACCTTCACGGAAAAAAAAATATGCAAATAATTATACGTGACATATATGTGACATATTGCATTTTTCGCCGAAAATATATCTTACATATATGTTAGATATATGTCGAATATATGTGGGTAATATATATGTGCTCGTAGATATTCAGCATATATCTGATGTATTGCGTTTTTCGCCGAAATATATGGGCGTATAATTGACATATATTTCACACATATTCCGTTTCCCGTACGGGTATATAATCGTAAGATTGGCTACTCCTATAAAAGCCTTCAATCATGCCTCGCTTCAATCAGTTCGCATGCTGGTTTTAAAGTGTCAACATCTCAGAACGTAAAGTTTCTCAAGAGTCTCGGTCTGGCCGTAAGAAGAAGTGGAAAAAACGTTTTTGTCAAATAAAAATCTTATTCGCCTATTGTATACCATGGGGGAAAGCCTGAATATCAAACTCCCTCCGGTCTTTGAGGATTCCATCGGACACTATGAGATCCACGCACATCAGCCATATGCCTCGACAGCACAGGATAATAGCGATGAAATTCGAATTACTATACAAAATCAGGATCTCTGCATTTTGCCAAGCAAAAGGTACTTGCACATCACTGGTAAACTGCTTAAATCGAAAAACACCTTCTCTACAACTACAAAATTTGTGAATAAAGCCATTTGTCATCTATTTCAGGAGATCCGCTATGAAATTAATGCTATTGAGATTGATAGAGTCAAGAATGTAGGCATCACTACTCTCATCAAAAATCTCATCTCATTAACACCCAATCAAAGCATCTCAATGGGAAATGCTGGATGGCTGGGCGTTGAAGAAAAAACGAGTTCAACTGATGGAAATGGTTGTTTTGATATTTCCATCCCATTAAGTATGTTGCTGGGATTTGCTGAAGATTATCGAAAAATTATGGTCAATGTGAAACATGAGCTGGTTTTGATTAGGGCTCGTCATGATAATATCACTCTGATTCAAACCGCAAAAGAAGATGTGAAGATCAACTTTAGGAAAAATTGAATGGTTGATCCCATATGTCACACTGTCGGATACTAAAAAGATTAAGTTGCTGAATTTCATCCATAAAGATCCTGCGATAGCGATGAGCTTCAGATCATGGGAATTATATGAATACCCAATGCTTCCGGCGACAACAAAACACGTGTGGACGGTGAAAACCGCGACGCAGCTTGAGAAACAACGTTATGTCATTCTAGGCCTCCAGACAGACCGAAAAAATAAGGATAAGAGAAACGCTAGCAATTTTGATCACTGTAGCTTTGCAGATGTCAAATTATTCCTAAATTCTCAATGTTATCCATATGGAAATTTAGATGTAGATATGGCTGAGAATCAATATTCGATGCTTTACGATATGTATTCAAACTTTCAATCATCACATTATATTACGATCAACAAATGAACAATCCATTATTAAGTAGAGCACATTTAGCAAATATTACACCACTGATGGTAATTGATTGTTCTAAGCAAAATGAATCCTTGAAGTGTGGTCCAGTTGATTTCCACCTAGAGTTTGAAACTAAAATAAGCTTTTCTCCGGAGACTGCTGCTTATTGTCTTATTTTACATGATCGAGTGGCACATTATAATCCCATAAGCGGAGGGGTGAGGAAAGTAGTTTAAGGGGAGGGATGGGCGATTAATAAATTCTCATGTGAGTAGCATCATTTCATTAGTCGCTATGGAGCTACTCGGGGACATACAAGGCTTCCAAACTTTCTTCAACGAGTTTATTGTAAAAGAATTCGCATACACAGTTTTGGATTCTGGGGTTGGATACCCTAACGTGTAGTTTTTCAAGTCCCCATGGAGATTCTCCAGTTTACCAGTGAAGTATAGAAGTGTAGCTTTGTGGCTTGAGCGTCATCATCATGGATTATCCTGGGACTATGGGAATAGATCATACGAGCAAATTGGACAATTAGTTCAAAAGTGGGAAAATATTGGTAGAATTTATGTGAAAGGTGAAGAGAAAGAAGAGTAGTTGAAAACAATTTTTGGTCCTGTATTAACACTGGTAGTAGTGAATATTGAAGAAATTTTCGATGATTGCCCATCACTAGCCAAATTCAAAGATTTACCAGCTCGTACTTGTCCATTTCATAGTTATAGAGACGACAACAAGGCATGTGCCGTAAAAAATGTGGAGCTACTCAAAAACTGGATGATGAAGAAAAGAATAGTACGATCAATAGATCGATCCTTCAATATTTACTACAAATTGAACAATTTAAATTTGATGGGTTGTAAAGATATTGCATATCTGCCACATTCATTTATAAGTTTCGTCGCTCCATGCCATGTTGATCAGTGTTGGGACAAGTTGTCTGATGCTATGAGAGCTGATTGGTACATCAAAAGATGTAGACGTTGTTTGGAACATTATCAGACAATCGATGGTGATACTTTTGATGGACCACCCCCTATGATAAAGGATTGTGTAAAATGTAATATTTTGTAAAAGAAAAAAAATGCTTTTCAATTGTGATATTTATTCATGTACTTCTTTAGACTGTTACATTAGTTATAATCATAAAAATTATTTTATAAAGAAAAAAATCATCAATAAAAAAATTAAAACTTAGATTATTGTTCAGTTTATTTGTAATTTAAGCTCCAGTATCATCTCCCTTCTCATCTGCATGGAATTTAATGTCGTTGTATTCACCACCCAAGTACTCGAACTTTGGGGAGTCTCTCTTAATTTCGTTCAGCAAGTCTTCGAATTGTTGGGGATTTTCAATGAAGAACTTTGACATCCTTCGGTTCAGGAAAACTGCACAAACATTATTCAAATGGAGGATCACACTCATTCCATACTTCGTTTTGACTTTGAAGGCTGCAGTAATGGTATACAAGTAGTTTAATGCTAGATCAGACAGTTTTAACAGAGGAAGTTCCTTCAATTCAGCATTGATTTTGTCGAAATGAACTTGATCTGCCTCATTTTCAACCTTCACATTCAGATCTGGTTGCATACGCATACTGTTAGATCCTTCACCAAAGAATTGCAGTGTTGGGAAACCCTTCTTAATATGGTTTCGAAAATTTTCGAATTCTTTAGGGTTATCCTCGAAAAACTTAATCAATCGGCTATTCACAAAAACTGAATAAGTATTTGACAAATGTAAAACAATGCCAACACCGTGTTTGTTATTAACTTTGTAGGCTGCCGTGATGGTGCACAAATAGCCGCATTCCAGTTGACACATTTTCACCAGGGGGAGTTCTTTTAACACTGCTATATCATTCATTATTTTGAAATTTGCTTCATCGGCTTCATTGTCAACCTTCACGTTTGGATCAGGATGCAGGCTAATATTGTGGTATTTTCCGCCCAAATATTCCAACGTTGGTGAGCACTTCTCAATATGTTGTTGGAAATTCTTGAACATCTTGGGATTTTCAACCAAATACTTGGCCAGTCGATTATTCACGAAAACTGTGTGAGTATCTAAGAGATGAAGAATAACACCGACTCCATACTTTGTTGCCACCTTGCGAGCTGCGATGATGGTATGAAAAGCTCCGTCTAAATCTTCAAGTTTGACGAGAGGAAGACCTTTCAGATGCGCCACAATGTTGATTTTGTTGAAATCCATGATGCCTTGATACTTGAGTATCAAAATTAGGGTTGAATTCAAGTCTTCGGAAGATTTGAGCAGAGTACTTTGATGTCACTTCGAAACGATACGAAGTACTGGTTTCACTTCTTGAATATTCTTCAGAAGAAGATTTAAACGTTTCTTCAATTCCTGTCGCGGGAGACTCTCCCTCATGGAAAACTGCGATGGACTGATGACGAGCATGGAAATGTCGTTGGTTATATACATAAACCCCCCCCCCCCCACTCCTGCAACCATCACTTCTCAAATGAATAATTACACATTGTTATTAACAACGGTCTCCCACGAGGTGGTGGGGCAAACATCAAAGTACCGGAAATGTCAATATATACATAAACCACCCTCTCGCACCCATCACTTGCTTAAATAAATAATTAGACATTATTATAACGATTGGTTATTCCATGAAGTGGTAAACATAAAAATACAGGAAATCTCAATATATACATGAACACCCCACATCTGCAGCGATCACTTTTTTAAATAAATAATGACACACATTACAAATAACGGTTTTCCATGAACGGTTTCCGGACGAGTACCGGAAATCTCAAGTTCGAGCATGTTTGAAAAATGTCATATGGTCACCAGATGTGACACATCTATGACCATCTCAAGGGGGGGGGGGTGAGATCTGTTCAATCGCTAATTAATTGATCCGCGAATCAGAAGCGCTAATTAAACCGTTAATTAAACTATGAACTGCGAATTGATTAACCCTTTCTCCCACCTACCCCCTCGCGGGATAGATTGATCAGATCACTCATAGAGTCCCTTGCAGTCCAAAACCGCAAATTAATTGACTAACCCGCGAATCAAACCCCCACCCCGCGGATCTGACTGCGAATTACGCTATCAACGCTATCAACGGATTAATTAACCCTTTTACCCACCCGGCCCTCTCATGGGGGTCCTTTGACCCAACACCGTGGATAAATTGGTTAACCTGCGAATCTAACCGGGAATCAAACCGCGACCCGCGAATTAATTAACCCTTTCACCCACCCAGCCCCCTCGCGGAGGTCCTTCGGCCAGGTCTCCGCTAGACCCTTGCCCCAAAACCTACAAATGAATTTGATAATTAATTAATTAATTAATTAATCAATAATTAAATCAATCAATCAATAATTAATTAATTAGCGTCAGAAATAAGGGTCACGAGGGTCAGGAATAGAGCTCACAAAAAAGGGTCAAAACTATGGGTCACGAGGGTCAGAAATGGGAGGCAAACATAAACGTCAGAAATAAGGGTCACAAGGGTCAGCAATGAACGTCAGAAATAAGAGTCGCGAGGGTCAGAACAAAGGTTCATTAATTAGGAAGGGTCATAATTAAGTTTTAGGCAAAATCCTATGTCACTCACCAGAGAATCCGAATCTTCGCCTTATCTAGAACATTTAAATATTATATTCCCAAAAATCACAGGATAGCGGACCTGGACTTCAACACAACAGACGATCACTAAAGTTAAGTAACATCGAGTAGGGTTCGGAATTGGATGGGTGACCACTCACCGATAATGTGATTTTTTTTTCTTTTTCTGCGTGTATAAATTGATTCTTACCATTGAGCATGCTTTCCCATGGCAATTAATGAGTTATTAATCATTGACGAATTGTTAATAATAATGAGGTTAATATATAATCACGTGAGTTTTTGCTGGGTTGCAACCTACTTGTAACTTGTGAGATAACTGCGTGACGTTTTCATGAGTTCGTTGTAGGTCGAAACTTATGTGGAACCGGTGACCATGTCGTTTGCACCGCATCGGTAACCGATGATAAACCGATGAAATTTCTACTCGGGGAGGTTGTCATCCTCGTTGGCCCATGCCGCGCGTGCGGTGTCTATTATCGCTGTATGAAGTCTCGTACCAATGGAGTGTTTGGTCTTCCTGGTGGTAGAGTTGATGTTGCCTGCATTTGTGTGATTCTTGACACTGCTTTAGCGGAGATGAGCTCAGTGTGTCGGCCCGATGTTCTCAACGCTGCAGCCGGAGTTGTTCGGCATAAGGTTTCTTCTCTCCCTCATGCCGGAGTGTCACTGCCCTCCAGCTACTCGTCATGGCCCGTCGTTACCATAGTTGTGTTTGCACGGTTGTCATCGTTTCACAGCTTATTCTAAATAAAGTAAAATCGAAGAATATGAAACACGGAACGAAGGCGTTATAATGTCCTGGAATGGTCAGCGAAAATGGCGCGGGACGAACTGTAAGGCGTCTCAACGCCTGAATGTTGTCTGCTTCCTCGCCCATTTTCACTAGATTTTACTCATAATATTCGGAAGTGCACTAATCATGGCAAAAATTGTTCGTGATCATTTTTACGGTGCAGCACAACGGTTTTGGGTGCTCTGCGATGCACCAAGATGCACAAAAAAATAACACGTGGTAACACAGCGCGCGGAACGATAGGAACGCTACCGAGCACTATGCCAAAACCCAACGCTTCTCGAACATTCCACGAAAAACCACGCGACACGAAAATCACTTTAATTTTAACGGAAAACTGTACAACTTTAACGATTGCACTTGTTAACACGTTAATACAGCAATTTTATTTCTCACGTTGAAGGAATCACGTCGGGGTCACCATTTATGGTAGTTCGGTGCGGGATAGATGGGTTTTGTAACGTATAACACTCGGAATTCGTGTACTATATGGAATAAGATTTATTCACAGCAATGTAACTTGGTTTACACCATGACAGCTGGCACGAGAGTGTGCTCCCATGGCAACGGTGTTAATCATCCGATCGAGGATGCCCGAATTATTAGGAATTGTCGTGAGATGTCGTAGTAATGTATTCGGTTGCTAAGCCAAGCTTGAACACAATACATTGAATTGATCTGAAATAAAATAGAAGTAGCTTTGCTCCGAAAAAAACTATGTGTTCTGCATTTAATGTATAACACATTTGGGCAATTTTTTTCAAACCAACAATTTCCGTTGATTTTTTTAATCGAGAAATTTCGTCAAAAAAGTGCTGTTAAAACTATCATAACTCGTTTTTTGTATGTATGGTAGCGGTTAAAAATTTTCCGACTTTAATGGAGACCGAAAATCGGTTTTATTTTCGGCTGCTCACTGTGATAAAAAATAACCCAATCAATTTCGATACTTGAAAGTCCGTATTGGATGACTGGAATATTTATTTTATACCGTACAATTGGTCTCATATTTTTAAGATTTCTTTTCGTCGAGTTACAGACCGTCGTTTCGAGTGGTCTCTACTTTTGACACCGATTGTAGTGCCCTTTATGTGATACACAGCTAGCGAATAATGATGTAGGATTTATTTTCACGTATAAAGATAATACGCATCGCGGAGCGCATCTAATAAAAATATGTAAAATTGTTCTTACAAATAATTTTCTTGGAAAAGTTCTTAAGAGTGTTTTTCGGATTTATAAAAATTCATTTATATTCAATAGAGAGCGATTTCCTTCAGTCTCCGCAATTGTTGAAATGAAAAAAAAAACCTGCAAGAATTGTTTAGGATGTGAAGTTTCGTTAATACGCATATTCAATTCTCAAGTTGTCGCGTTTTTCTAGCATCCACTCACTCTACAGTGTTGCCCTATAGGTTGCCTATGGTTTAGCGGGAATTCCCTCACGATGCGACTACTTAAGGGTTAAAGATGGAATTGCAGTTGGCAATTTCTAGAAATTAATTTATTTCGACAGCAAAATGATGCAATTATATTTTCTGTTGCAGCTGCGTCTTCTTTATGAATGCATTCCAATGGCTTATATAGTGAACGAAGCAGGCGGCAAGGCTTCAAATGGCGAAATCGACATACTCGACATTGTGCCCGAAAAGATCCACCAGAGATGCCCCATATTCCTAGGATCGTCGGATGACGTTGATGATGTTCTCGCCATCATTAAAAAACATAGAAAATGATTGAACAAATTATGTTTTTGTTTATACGTAGACTTAGCATTAAAAAGGTCACATCTCTCAATCCGTGACATGATTAGTTAATGTATTCATGTTGGGAGCCAGGGTGGTTGGAAAAACATTGAGCTTTTGTAATCAAGAATTATTTCTTATGGGAAATAAAAGTTCAGAAGTTTTAAGGAGTTTTCAATTATTACTGAATTCTAGATTGACCAGTGAATAACTCAAGAAATTCTGACTCAAAACATTGTAAGATAGAAATGCTCTGAATTTCCACCTATATAAAAATTTAATAGAAAAACTTGGCGATACCCAAACTTGGATACTGCTTAGCGTCAGTGATCGCAGACTACCCCAGTAGTTTTTGTTCAACCAAGTTTTTCTAGGTTACCCCGGTATCTTCAGAGCTGCTTATGGTAGGTCGTATTTGTTCTCGCTTGATATGGGCAATTAATGAGAGGGAGGAGATAGGAAAGGATAGACCAAGGTGAACAGTAAGGTAAAATGGAATAATGTAGAGAGAGGCATGATAAGGGATACTAAAATGAAAGGGAGAATGGGGCAAAATGGGATACTGGGGTGGAGTAGACCACTTAGACAGCAGGGTTAAATGAGAAAGCAGGAGAGTCATTCACCCGTGTGGTAAAACGGGAAAGCAGGTTAATTAGAGTGGAGCAAAGTGAGATGACAGGGGAAAATGGGATAGCAGTTAAATGAAACCATAAAATACACCGAAACAGTGAGTTACTCCGACAGTGGGTTAAATGGGATAAGGGGGTGAATTGGAGTACAAGGGTGAATCCGATTGCGAATTATTAGGTGTATAACTTAATTTTTTCCTTTTTTGTGTCGAGTGTAGTGTCTTATTTAAAATTTGAATATTTATGCGCCCGTCGGCGATTTTGAAGAGTGGACCTTACTGTTTTTAATAAGCTATATGTCATGTCTGGGAGAGCTGTATAACTTCACAAAACAGTAGTGTATACAATGGCGACCGATACGCAACACATTAGGCACTGTATTCTCTACGAGCTCCAACAAGGAAAAAAAGCCATTGAAGTCCACCATTCGATTTGTTCTACTCTCGGAAGTAATAATGTTTCTTATGATACGTATAAATATTGGTATCGACGCTTTAAAGATAGTGATTTCGATCTCTGTGACCGGGAACGCCCTGGACAGCCTGTGATATTTGAAGATGCTGAATTGCAAGAATCACTCGACAAAGACCCAACGCAAACCCAAAAAGATCTTTCAGCTCAGCTAGGAGTCATACAAGCAGCAGTGTCGAAACGATTACACACAATGGGAAAAATACGAAAGGTAGGAAGATGGGCTCCACACGAACTGACTGAACATAACCTCGGCCAACGCATGAACACGTACCTTCCGTTGCTCGTCAAGGGCCAAAAGAAAGATTTTTTGTCAAAAATTGTGACGGGAGATGAAAGATATATTTTTTTTGCTAACCCCAAACGGAAAAAGTCATGGATGGATCCCGGACAACTATCAGCATCCACTTCCCAACAAAAAATTCACATGAAGAAGGTTCTCCTCTGCATCTGGTGGGATATGAAGGGTATACTCTATTACGAACTTTTGGAAGCGGGTCAGACAGTTACTGCAGAATGCTACAGTCGACATTTAATCAAATTGAGCAAGGTACTTGATGAGAAGAGGCCATTTACTGGACTAGGGAGCCAGTAAGTCATGCTGCTCCATGATAACGCTCAACCTCATGTTGCTTGCGCGACTCAGAAAACAATTTTAAGCTTGGGCTGGGAGGTTCTCCCGCACGCGGCTTATTCATCGGACATGGCCCCTTGTGGTTACCATCTGTTCCGGTCCATGCAGCACCGCTTGGAGGGAAGCCGCTTGCAAACTCTGGACGATGTACGAAAATTCGTCGATGACTTCATCGCCTCAAAGCCTGCAAGTTTTTTTCGCGATCGCATTCGTATGTTGCCCGGTCGATGGCGCGAGGTCATCGAAAAAGATGGATGATGTTTCAAGGATTGATCTAGTATTTATATATTTTATAATATAAATATTTTTTTGACAAAAAAAGGGAAAGATTAAGTTATACACATAATAATTTATTTTTCAATTTTTTTACTTTTTTAATATTTTGATTCATGGTTCAGTAAATTGAATGATGGAATGAAATTAGATAGTGGGATGTAAAATTGAATTTCGGAGGAAACAGGACGAGAGTGCTATTCACTGCTCAGGTTGTGGAGTGAAATGGGGTGAACTAAATGACAGGCTAATTAGCCGGAGGAGTAAATTGAGCGGCAGGTAAATTAAATACCAGTGTTTAGTGGGATAATCGGATAAAATCGATAGAGCGGTAAAATGGGTGAGCCTGACAAATATAACGGTGGGGTAAAATGGGACGATGGGCGACGCTTAGCAACGTCTCTGGATATAACAAATATTTTTGGCGCAGTTGGTAGGACGCGAAACGCTCCCATACTTCTCTTTTGCGTATAACTTTTCCCAAAACTGAATGAGTTTAAAACTCTTTATTTTGTAGAATTACTGTTCATTGCATTTTCCTTAGTCTAATTTAATATCATTTTACTTCACAATGTCATCTATCAATACTTCCTATACAGGAAACACTGCCACGGAAACGTTTGGATCCCATGAAAATTACGTTAGAGCCAAAGATATCGCAAATTCATTGACATTATTTTTTGGCACTCTTGAACATGCTTCTTTTGAAGAATTTGATCAAGCCCTTAGGAAGAAGTTTGTTTCTATCCCAACGATAGATGGGAAAAAGGAGGAATACATCCGTCAGATTTTGAATTATCTTTGACGACTGATGAACTGGAGAAACGCATGAAGAAATTACTTTTTGAAACGAGGCGAGAAACTGCAGATGATTATTATGCATCCAAAGGACCCGCTTCAGGTTATCTCTCCCGTTACCTAGATAGAATTAAGCAATGTATTTCCGAATTAGAAAGAGACCCCTACGTAGATGCGGATAGACAGCAACGAGACGAACGGCCTCCAGAATCCTTCACAAATCGATCTAGCCGCTGCCTTGCAAATTCTCCTTTCTAGGAATGATTTAAACGGGGATCGTGCTCGACGCAACGATGCAACGACGAGCAACTCGAACCCGCGCTACTCCCTAACAGCAGGCAATCTTCGATAACATTAGAGGAAGAGACGACGCTTTTCGCTGGTGAAGTAGGCTCTTTAGTCATTTTAAGAGGCCCCTTTTTCCACAGAGAAGAAGTAGCAACCCTTATCGACACAGGTTCCTCTGTCAATTTATTATAACTAAATTGTTTAAAATCAGAGACACCAGTTAACACAACTATAACCATCAAGATAAAAGGGCTGAATAGAGAACTGATGAGACGCAGAGGCGTGATTAACATCGATCTTTTCCCTGAAGTTACCGTAAGATTCCACATCGTCGACACCATTCCCGCTGGATACAACGCTATCATCGGACAAGAATTTATTGATCAAGTAAAAGCCCCTATTTCGTTCCAGGACAAAACGATAACACTATCACTTAAACCTTTGAACCATATCCATTTATGTCCATTTCCCTGCCGTCATCAACGCAGATGGTGCAGAATATCGGCGAATGAAGGAGGGCCCAGAGTAAATCTACGTGCTACAGGAGTTTTAGGCGGAAAGCAGAAATTCCTCATAGTTACTGGAGCTGAGATTAACCTCATCGAGAAGGGGGCGATTATCAAGGATTTGCCTCCATACCCTTCTCAAGTTGAATATCTCCTAGGGATCACCAATGGCGAAATACCCACTATCAGAAAGGTAGTCTTGAAGATCTGTGGGTCTCCCACACTTTTCCATGTGGTAGACGGAACTCTGCCATTTGAAGGAGTTGGAATACTGGGATTAGACTTCTTGGAGAAAGAGAACGTAGACATCAGATATCTGCACAGAAATATCTCCACTTGGCGAGACCCAACAAATTCGATCCTGTGGCACGAAAAGCTGACTCCAGGTCAACCATTTAGCGCTACACCCAGGCTTAGAATGGTAGTACCTGTCCGTATTGAAAGTCCACAACTAGACGAAGAATATCTTTCCAGGATTGATCTCCAGGGGGGAGTCTACCTAGGAGAAGCAGCTGTCAAGGTGAAAGAGGGAATCGCATGTGTGATGCTGATCAACACCGCAAATGAAACACTGAATCTCAACATACCTGCTCAGAAATTAGAGCCTTTCAGTCAAGATTTACCTGAAAATGACATTGAAGTAGTTAAATGTTTCCCTCTAAGAGAAATCAACACCGAGCGAGAACGAGAAAGCTTCTTGAAATCATCCCAACTAAAGAGTTGAAGACGTTCGAGAAATGAGAGGTCAACAACCTTATTGATGAGAACAACGATATTTGTCAGCTACCCGGTGATAAATTGAGGAGAGTAAAGAATTTCAAAGGTAAGATTAAGACCACAGACCAAAAACCAGTCTTCAAGGGTCAATACAAATATCCGCCTCAACACAGAGAAGAAGTCTGTAAACAGATCAACCAACTACTAGAACAAAGGATAATAAAACCATCCGAGTCTCCATACAATTCACCTCTATGGATTGTCCCAAAGAAAGCAGACTCCAAGGGGAGAAAACGCTGGAGAATGGTCATTGATTCCAGAAGTTTGTATTGGAGACGCATATCCAGTACTCGACATTATTCAAATACTCTCGCAACTGGGGGGGACTAGATATTTCAGCGTCTTCGACTTGGCTAGTGGTTTTCATCAGATCGAAGTGGATGAAAAAGATGGAGAAAAGACTGCATTCATTGGACCAGATGGCCATTATGAATATCATCGAATGCCCTTTGGCCTACAGAACTCCCCTCCAATTTTCCAATGAATGATGGACCAGGTATTAACAGGTTTAAAAGGCACAGAATTCTATGACTACCTGGATAATGTAGTTATATATTCACCTACACTCGAAGAAAATGTAGTTAGGCTACACCATCTATTCCGAAGGTTGCGAGAGGAAGGGCTAACTCTGCAACCCGACAAGTGTCGATTTTTCTGCAAAGAAGTAAACTACTTGGAGCATATCATACAGGGTGACAATTAGGAAGTTGCCTAAACTAATCGTTTATAACTTTGAAATGAGTGCGGGAAAAAAAAAAGAAAAATAAATATGAATTGAGTAAAGATGTCATTTTTATTTAGAATTAGTTTCAGTTGAATCAGACACTTCTAATAGATACTTATTGAGATTTGAAAAAAATTGACAATTTGAGCCAGGAGATAACTATTAATGGTAAATATTTCCGAAGTGATCTTCAATCGAATTTGTACAATAATCAAGCCGTTTTCGGAAACTATGAAAAACGTGTTCAATCTGAGATGGAGAAATACCAGAAATTCCGTCTCTGATGGCTTTTTTCAAATTATCTTTGGTCTCGGGTTTTTCCGCATAGACATTATCTTTCAGAAAGCCCCATAAGAAGAAGTCACTCCGGTTCAAATCGGGTAAATAAGGGGGCCATTCCATACTTCCATGCGCAAACTTGGGGTATCCTAATCCGATGACGCGATCACAATACACTTCATACATAGCTTTAAATACGTCCTTAGTTCCATGCGGTGTAGCACCATCTTGCATAAAATAATAGTTCTTAACCAATCCTTTTCTTTTAGACAAGGGGAAAAATTTAGTTTGTAGCATTTCTCGATAACTATTGCCTGTAATGGTCCCTCCTATGAATTCTAAGTGTATTGTTTTGATTGAAATAGCTGCCCAAACTGTCACTTTAACAGGGTCTAAAGTCTTTCCCTCAGATGAGTGGATTTTCGCGACCCCAAAAACGGTAATTTTGTTTATTTACACATCCATTTAAATAAAAGTGTGCTCCGTCTTTGAAGATTATGTGATTGATGTCGATCTCATCATTTTCAAATTTCTGTATCATAATTTTACAAAACTCAATTCTTTTGTTTTTGGAATTTTCTGTGAGCAACTGATGGGTCGTAATTTTGTGAGGGTGTAACTTGAGGAAATTCTTCAATATTAATCTCAGTGCCTCTCGGTTGAGTTTCAAAGTTGCCGCAGCTTTTCGTATCGAATCCGTTGGATTATTCTTGAAATGTTCTTCAATCTTGGCAATCGTAACTTCTGTTGTAACTGAGTGTGATGGACCAGGAAGATCATGACGACGGTCCTCAAGAGTATAATACTTGATGAAATTATCAAATACTCTGGGAGAGAAAGTAATAAATACTTGAGAGTTTTAGTCAAAAGTGAGGTTATACGATGAAGTCTGATCATTTTTTTTTATTCTCACCTTCTGAGGGTGTTCTGACTGGTTACTTATTTACTTCCAAATTTGGTATGAAAGCCTCTATATGCTTCAGTATAGTTTTTACCTATAGTATAAAAGCACTCGATAAGATATACTGTTTCTTCATTTGTAAGGTTACTCGTTTTGAATTACACGTAGTGCTTCTTGTAGCGTCTCAATAGAAACTGACAACACTCTAGTATATATCTAACGGACCTAACCTTCCGGGTCTCAGTAGGAAAGGAAGACATGTGAGTATACTTTAGGCAACTTCCCATTTGTCATCCTGTAAAAGAAGACGGAGTCTATCGGGACCCAGGATGAATAAAAGCATTGGTAGAAGTGCCACCACCGAAAAATGTACATGGAGTGAGGAGATTCCTTGGATTCACATATTATTACAGGAGATTCGTGAAAGAATATGCAGAACTTGCTCATCCAATGACTGAATTACTGAAGAAATCGAACAGCTTCAATTGGGGAAATGAGGAACAAGAGTTATTCACCCTTTTGAAGAACTCCATAACTGTAGATTCTCTTCTCTGCGACAGCCTCAAGTTCCGAGATCGGACTGGAGGCCATTCTGAGCCAGAGAGATGATGAGGGGGACGAGCATGCATGCATCCAGAAATCTTAATTACCGTGAACCTCAATGGACATCTTCTGAACGGGATTGTTTAGCAGTAGTCTATGCACTACAACAATTTAGACCTTTCATCTGTGGGACCCATTTCTCTATAGTCACCCACAGTCCTGCATTGAACTGGCTGATTGATTCTTCAAATCGCACTGCCCGACAAGTCAAATGGAAAACTTGGCTGAACGACTATTCCTTCGTAGTAGTAGTGAAAAAGTTGAGAAGAGATCTAGTAGCTGACGCTTTTTCACAAAATCCTTTAGAAGAGAAGACGGAAATAGTACTGGTGATAGGAGGTGGTACTCCCAACCCCACTAAATCAATTCTCAAACCAAATGGATTACAACGTTCTGCTCATTCAATCCGGAGAGTAAGAATGCATTCTTCTACCTTCCCCAATAATGGATTTACGCTAGGTGAAAGACTGACTAGTCCTGACTAGACATGATTCGGAAAAGGACAGTGGTGTCCGAGGACCTATTTTACATCGTGAGAATAGAAATTACAGAAAGATAGAACCTCAACCTTCACCAAGGACCCCTTCAACTCCCCAAATGCCTGAAATTCCTCCACCACCATTGGAAATTCTGGACGTCAGTCTGGAAGGAACATCTGAAGTTGTCCCAACTGTTGAAGTATTTGAAAAACTCATTCCAGGAACAGTACGACCCATGATTGTAGAAGCAGAATCAACTCTAAGAAATGTGGAGGAAGATGGATCTGAAGAAGTACCAAACCAATTACAGATCGAAGCCGAGTCATCATTGAAAGACAAGCTTCAACGCTTTGATCAATTTGTGTCAGATTTATCTCCACAGAAATAGGATGGAAGGGAATCACATCGAGATCGCTTCGATGGTAAACCACTGTCAGAAGTGAAATGACTCAGTTTGGGACCCGAATTCAAGGCAGATTCAAATTCATCGATAAAAGGATTTCTGACAAAATGGGCTGAAAAACTAGGACGCCCATTGATCAATTCTACCGACGAATCACCCATTGAGGGGAAAGTTGCAGATAAAAATCGAACTCAACCCTCTACCAGCTCACAGCATCCAGAATCAAATAGACCGAATATCTAGGTCACGAAAACTCGACATTCTATTATCACAGGACCAGATGTCAACAGAAAATCGATGTGTCCTACACTCAGTGTTATTCAAACACCTTTAGCAAGGACATCTCCACAAACGTCGAACCACGAACTAGATTCAAGAAATTTGACACCCAGACAACTGTTCCCTGTCCCTCGAGGAGAAGCCGAGACAACACAGGGGGCGACGGCCTCCGAAAATGATTCACAACTTGAAACCACAGTCTCTAAAATATGGAATGAAGACAGTCCAAATATCAACCACAGATATCCTGCACGTGCGGAAGTTGAAGGTGTTCTACTTGAAGAAGAAATTGCCGAAGATGAAAGCATTATCCCACAGAGCGACCAATATCCCTTCAATGCCAATCTTGAAGAAGCCAGGTATGGGCTGACCTTCATCAGAGAATATAGCACACTTTCTCTTTGCAGACTGTGAACCTACCAAACAAAACACAAACTGCTAAGGGATCTGAACCTCATAGACCTGGAACACCTACGGAAATTGAATCCCCAATTAGGTCAAGTTATCGTTACCAAATCTGGCAAATTTCGAACCTTTACCATGATCATCAAACAATGGCATTTCGAAAGGGTGAGTGTTCGACGCCGGATGTGAGATCTGTGGAATTACGAATCGATGGGCGAGAGGTTAATGGATTTTTTACGGGAGCGCGAGAAGGTCTGGAAATCACTATTTGTGCACGTTGGTCAACTCAGTCAGTTTAATTATAATAAAGTCAATATTCACAGTGTGGTTAATTAATCGAGACGATCGAAATATTAGCGCGGATCACAGTAATAAATAACTAAGTTCAAAAAACTAAATGACGCAGAGCAATTAATTCGCAGAACAATAGAATAATTCGCAGAACGAGATGTACACAGGACAATGACCGAAATGCAAATGAAAGCGATTAAAGGGCCGCAAGGTGGCAGGTGTCAATCGCAGGTCCGAACGTAACCCAATTTAAAAATGGGGGCATTCACTGGATACTTGTCAATCAAGTGGCGCCTGAGGTGTCAGAGGTGGGAGACCACTGGTCATCTGAGGCGAGAGAGCAGATCAGCTTCTCGGCATGCGTCGGCCATGCGTGCATGCGATCGGAGCGAGTGTGCGTGACTATGTGATGTGTGTGAGGAATAATTCGGTGGAAAACTGAACATTCTCCCCCGCCGTCAGCAATCGCTGACACCTTTTTGCGCTGGTCTGTAAAATAAAAAAAATTGATCGAGCTCAGGCCAATAATTTCTCGAAGAGCAACATCACCAATGGAGTTCATCAGCGACGACCAATTGTGAGTGCTGTCAGAATTGTTGGAATCGTAAATTCCGTCCGGTTCCGGTAGACTCAAGTCCAATCCGAGCCAGTTGCCAAGGCGAGCGTTGTAAATTCTCTTCATGAACTGATCCGAAAATGGACTAACGATGAACCCAACGGAGTAGAGTTGAGTTCACATCAGACGGTCCTCAGTAGCGCTGGTCGAGAAGATCTTATGTGTCGCTGGTCGAGACGATCTTATACGCCGCTGGTCGAGACGATCTTATGTGTCGCTGGTCGAGACGGGCGGCAGAGAGAGCTTCGAGATGGGCCGTTGAAGGGTTGGGCTGGACGTATTGATGGTAACCATCCTGGTAAGTCCATCTCTACCAGGATGGAGAGCGATGATGCAAGCGATAGGCCACTTCGTCGGTGGGAACCTCTCGTCGGTGAGAAGGACTATAGAGCCGATCTTGATGTCATGAGATGGGTGGTGCCACTTCGAGATGGACTTCAGATGCTGAAGATAGCTAGTAGACCACCGTTTCCAAAAGTGCTGGATGAGCTGCCAACGGGACAAACGAGCGACGTTTAAATCATCCAGAGATGGCTCAGGTATCGCAGTCAACGCTTGGCCAATCAGGAAATGTCCTGGTGGGAGAGCACTGACGTCATCAGGGTCCTCCGAGAGCGGTCCAAGTGGTCGTGAGTTGAGCACGACTTCGACTTGCGCAAATAAATTAGTGAGTTCCTCAAAAGTGAGCAGAGCATCGCCGATCGTTCTATTGAGATGGAACTTCACCGGCTTCACCGCAGCTTCCCATTTACTTCCAAAGTGCGGAGCACCTGGAGGGTTAAAGGACCATTTTGTTCCATCATTGCGCAAGAGATGAGCGAGCTGATCAGACTCCTTAGACGGGGTTGGGGCCAAGTTTGCCAAACTTCAAACGTCAGAATGGACGAAATGACCGACTAGAAAATTCCCTACGTTATAAGTGTTTGATTTTTGAATGGGCTCAAATTCACCAATGCTCGACTGGGTGATGATTCGGCACTTATAAATATTCTATATAGTTTTTCTCATACTTATTCAAGTAACAGATAGATCGATTGACCAAATTGACAGATGATAGAAAATATATTTTGTCAAATGAAAATATTCCAGAATATGTGAATGTTCACCTATTCATTCACATGAATTTGAATATTCCAGATACGATAGAATTACCGATGAACAACTGCTCCGATGGTTGAGAAAATTAGGAAATATCTTTGACTGCTAAGAGATTTTTTATATTTTCATTTCATCCAAAAAACTAAGCATCCGAATATCCATATGCGGAAACTTGTGTTCCACCGAAAGGGAGATGGCGCGATTGTTCTATACGCCCGAATGTGGATTTGTCCGACAGTATTGTCAGAGATTATAGGGGTATTGTAGGTAACGCTGTCGGTAAGGTAGAAATCATATATACTCTAAAAAGAATGAGTAATTACATAAATGAATATTAGTTTCTGAACTGTAAAAAGGCGGTCCTTAACTATCTCAAATGATTCTCAAATGATAGAAATTGGTTTCATCCGAAAATTAATCATTTCCTCGTATTCAAATGTTTTCTATTTTATCTACAGTGTACCCACAATACTATCGAACAAATCTACATTCAGGCGTATCGAACAATCGCGCCATCTCCCTTTCGGTGGAACACAAATTTCCGCATATGGATATTCGGATGCTTACTTTTTGTGGATGAAATAAAAATATAAAAAATCTCTTAGCGGTCAAAGATACTTTCTAATTTTCTCAACCATCGAACCAGTCATTCCTCGGTAATTGTATTGTATATGGAATATTTAAATTCGTGTGAATGAGTAGTTGAACATTCACATATTCTGGAATATTTCCACACGGTAAAATATATTTTCTATCATTCACCGTCTCGGTCAATTAATTTATCTGTTACTCAAATAAGTATGCTAAAAAATGCGTAGTACATCAATAATTGCGGACAAATCACCCAATCGAGGATTGATGAATTCTAGCCATTTTGAAAATCGAACATTTAGAGCGTAGGGCATTTTGTTAGTCCGTCATATCGTACATTCTGACGTTTCAAGTTTGGTAAACTTGGCCCCAAACCCTTAGACGCCATCGAGAAGAGCTTCTTCAATTCTTTATCAGCTCCGAGGAAGTTTGTTCCGCAATCGGAAAACATATTCCTACAGAGTCCGCACCGGGCAACGGAACGACGATACGCAGCTATGAAGCCTTCAGCTGAATAGTCTGATACGACTTCGATATGAACCGCGGACGTAGCCATACAAATGAAAATTGCAAGCCATCCTTTGTATGATTTATGACCACGTCCTTTCCATGAGCGAAGCGATACTGGTCCGGCGTAATCAACTCCAGTGGTGAGGAACGCGCGGCCAGGAGTGAGATGGGCAATGGGGAGCTGACCTGTTAGCTATTAAGCTCTGATTTCTCGCTGTCTAGCGCAGGCAACACAACTTAAGATGAACAACCTAACTGGAGCTCTTCCTCCGAGGATCCAATAAAATTGTCTGAGCTGACTAAGGGTGAGTTGCGTTCCTCTATGAAGAGTTCTGAGATAAGCATCCTTTATGAAGAGCTGAGCAAACTGAGACTCCTTGGGTACGATGACTGGAAGTTTGTTTTCGCAGTCGAGCTGAGCAAACTTTAGTCTTCCGCCAGCACGAAGAACTCCCTGGTGATCCAAAGACGCTGTCAGGCGAGTGAGCTGGTTCGATGGACTATGTTTTTGCCCTCTGGACAGAGCTGTCAGTTCCGTAGAGAGATACGCCGATTGACTGGTTTGATCCAGAAGAGTCGGGCTTGTTCGATATCACCAGGGTTGAGCGATGTTTCCAACGAGGAACCAGGAACCTTCCTGAGCCGAGCAATAAACCGCTGACCAAGAGCTGTAACCAGGGGCATTTGTCTCCATTGAATTTCCTGAAGGCAGTTAAAGCTTTCATTTCGTTATTCAGGTGGCGCCACCAGCGCTCCGCGCATGCGCATTTGAATCACATTTACGAGGGCCTACGTGTTTCAATTCGAACTAACCCATCATAATCAAAACGAGAAATAGAAATTGAAGGGAAGAATAGATCATCAAACAAGTGTAGAATGATGAGCGTGATGTTGATTTCTAATAATTCAAACTGGTAAAGCGAATCAAGTTAATGTAGTAGTTATTATTTAAGTTTATATATTATTTAACGATCAATGTATTATTTATAATTCAAATACCCTCACACGAGAGCAATATAAAGTACAATTGGCTGTTTTAATCATTAAACAGCATACATATTTACATAAAATAATAAATTAATGAATAATTATGCAAATAAATCATTTTCTATTAGTCTTCTTCAATGTTTTTTGATATTTTTTCCTTGCTTCATCCAAAGCAGGCCCGCGCATATGTTATGACTTCCCAACTAGATGTCTCTTGATCTCTGCGAACTATTTGGGAATGAAATCAGCGATACTCAATTTTATGGCTTGCGAGTGGAGTTCCTCTTGATATTGCTCACATACAACCCAATTGCTGGGAACAGCAGACTTGACTCGCTTGTGTAGAACCGCGTTGAGTTTCTTGTAATGATAAACCACATGCATAATTCTCTTCAATGCCTTGGTAAGCCTGGAGAATGCTTCATCAAACAGGGATTGTTTATTGTTGGCAAATCGGGATCGAATGAAAGAAATCAGACAATTACAACACTAATTCTGCATCAACTGTTGTGAGATACGGTCCGCAGTACTAGTTAAAGTGACGCTTGGGCCGAAACTGTTCTCGTTATCTCCAGACTCAGCAGGCTCATCAAAATTTTTGATATTCTCGAGTTCCCCATCGATATCAATGCCTAAAAACTCCTGGTCGTCGTCGTCCAAGCAATCCTCACAAGTGAACAGAAGTTTCCTATCGCAAATATTTTCACAATTTGCCCAACTGACATTTCATCACTCAAATCGGTGATCAAATGCGGACTTATGGATGTCTTGGAATTGTTGCCAATTCCAAGGCATCTATAAGTCCGCATTGATTACCGATTTGAGTGATAAGAAGTCAATTGGGGCAAATTGTGAAAATATTTGCGATGGGAAACTTGCCATAGTGGAAAAAACTCCTTCAATCCTATTGGAAGAAAAAAGGATAATTAGAAATAATGACGTTATTGCCGTTGACCCATTATTTCCGATTCAGGTTAGTAGCACAATGCTATGACATCCACGGAAAAATCCAATAGGAAAACCTAGCGAATTATCTAGAAAATTCTATTGGGATTCTGGAGAAAATCTATCGGATTTCTATGGAATTTCTATTGAAATTCTATTGGAAAATTCTATTAGTTTTTTGCGTTGATTCTATTGCATATTTCATACGAAAAATTCAATAGATTTTGAATTTCTTTCTCCAGAATCCCAACAGAATTTTCTAGCTAATTCGCTAGGTTTTCCTATTGGATTTTTCTATACGTGTCAGCATTGCGCTACTAACCTGAATCGGAAATAATGGGTTAACGGCAATAACGTCATTATTTCCAATTACACTTTTTTCTTCCAATAGCATTTAAGGAGTTTTTTCCATCAGGGTTTGTTCACTTTAGAGGATTGCGTGGACGACGACAACCAGGAGTTTTTAGGCATTGATATCGATGACGAACTCGAGAATATCAGAAATTTTGATGAGCCTGCTGAGTCTGGATATAACGAGAACAGTTTCGGCCCAAGCGTCACTTTAACTAGTACTGCGGATCGTATCTCACAACAGTTGATGCAGAATCAGTGTTGTAATTGTCTGATTTCTTTCAGTCGACCCCGAGTAGATAACAATAAACAATCTCTCTTTGATGAAGCATTCTCGAGGCTTACCAAGGCATTGAATTGAATTGTTTATCATTACAAGAAACTCAGCGCGGTTCTACACAAGCGAGTCAAGCGTGCTGTTCCCAGCAATTGGGTTGTATGTGAGCGACATCGAGAGGAACTCCACTCGCAAGCCATAAAATTGATTATCGCTGATTTCATTCCCAAATGGTTCGCAGAGATCAACAGACATCTAGTTGAGAAGTTATCACATATGCGCGGGCCTGCTTTGGATGAAGCAAGGAAAAAATATCAAAAAACATTGAAGAAAACTAACAGAAAATGATTTATCTGCATAATTATTCATTAACTGTTTGATGATTAAATCAGCCAATTGTACTTTATATTGCTCTCGTGTGAGGGTATTTGAATTATAAATAATACATTGACCGTTAAATAATATATAAACTTAAATAATAACTACTACATTAACTTGATTCACTTTACCAGTTTGAATTATTAGAAATCAACATCATGCTCAATATTCTACACTACTTTAATGATCTATTCTTCCCTTCAATTTCTATTTCTCGTTTTGGTTAGGATGGGTTAGTTCGAATTGAAAAACATGGGCCCTCGGAAATATCATTCAAATGCGCATGCGCGGAGCGCTGGTGGCGCCACCTGAATAACGAAATGAAAGCTTTAACTGCCTTCAGGAAATTCAACGGAGACGAATGCCCCTGGTTGTAACTCTGAGCAGCTTACTAAGAGAGGAATAGTGATGAACTAAATCCTAGATTTCTGTGCGCTGCAATTTAACATTGAACACGACACCAAGTTTCTCTTCTAGATCCGCTGATGCCACTGGGGAGATACCTAGAGATGGCCAAGATGATGAGCTTTTCATGAGCCTTGGCGGACCTTGCCACCAGAGCTTATGAGACGAGAGCTGAGCTGTGGTGAGACCCCTCGATGCGCAATCTGCTGGATTCTCCTTACCAGGAACGAGTTTCCATTCATTATTGGATATCTCCTGAATGAGGTGGACACGATTTCTTCGATCTAGAAGGGTGTGAGCTGATCCATGTAACTGCGAGAGACGAGTCGGTCCATAAGTACGTCGGAACTTCGCAGAGGTTGAGCTGATCTTTGACGTGCTTCACAAGTCTAACAAGAAGAACAGCAGCCGTGAGTTCCAATCTTGGTATTGTCAGCTGTTTGAGCGGGGCTACTTTCGTTTTCGAGCAGAGTACAGAAATCCGAGGTTCTTTATCTTCATTGAAGACTTTGAGATCGACTACGGCTGACATTGCGAGAGTAGAAGCATCTGAGAATCCGTGGATTTTAATCGACAAATTCTGGAGCAGGCCTAACCATCTTGAAACAGATAGCTTCGAGAGCAGAGCGAGATCATTCCGAAAACTTTTCCAACGCTGAGCCACTTATTCTGGAACTTCATCATCTCAGCCGAGCTTACCAACGCAATTCTCCTACATGAGCAGCTTCCCTCTGATCACTACAGGAGATAAAAATCCGAGTGGGTCATAGATTTGAGCTATCTCTGAGAGTATATTTCACTCAGAGACTTTCGATTCGTCGCTGGTCTGAGTTGAGAAGACAAAGTTATCTGAGCTGGGCTGCCATGATTACCCAAGTATCCTGGTCTTCGAATCTTCATATACTCGCTGTTCATTAGAAGCATTATCAGGATCAAGCCACTGGAGTAACGCTGGACTATTGCTGTGCCATTTCGCCAGAGGTATTCCTCCGGCAGCACAGAGATCACAAACCTGACGAGCGGTTTCTATGAGTTGGTCATGAGGGTCTGCACATCCATAAATATCGTCGACATATCTTCCATCTACGATGGGCTAATGGAAATATATGTCCCTCATCCTCAGCAAGTTGGAGAAGAACACGATTTGCAAGAAACGGAGCTGATCTAGTACCATAAGTAACGGTGGTCATACTCTGATCTGCCGGAACATCTTAGGCATATCCGCCATGAAGATCACCTTGCCCAGCCTGCTCCAGAGAAAAACATCGAAGATATCACGCTGAAGCTTAGCCCCTGTGTGGAGAATATCGTTTAGCGATTTTCCTGAGCTGGTCTTCGCTGATCCATTAAACATTACTCTCAGTTTCGTCATTTCGCTGCTCTCTCTGACTACATCATGATGAGGAAAGTAGTAACTCCCCTAAGTATCAGACGGGCCTACCTGATGCCCCTCGGAGACCCTCAACCCTCCTGAAGTTTGCACTCCATGTGCTAAGATCATCTCGTCAGAACTACAGACGGTTTCCACCTGAACCAAAGACGACGATCTAAAGCTTGGGCGAGTTACTAGCCTCATATGGTCGAGATCTGCATATTCTTTAAGAAAGTCACAGTAGAGCTCGAGAAAGCGCTGATCTTTGGAAATTCTTTCCAGCATTCGATATAGACAAGCTAGAGCTGGACGATATGAGCTACTCGGCAATGAAACCAGAGTAGAGAGGGGCAAACGAACGATATAGCGACCCGAGCTATTTTTTGAGTGCTTCTGACGAAAGTGCTGTTCGCACTTCAACTTCTCTTCTGAAAGACTCGAGTCCCTGTACCCAGGAATTTCCTCCTGAACCCAAAACTTGGTGAGAAGATCATGGTGCTCGTCATTTGTTACGCTGACGTGATTTGTAGAGCAACAGGATGATTGAGCTCATCCCGTTGGTCCATAGACAATCCAGCCAAAGCTTGTGAGCTGAGCAGCTGTAGCCTGCGCTCCTCCTTTTATGACGTTGGGCCTAATGAGCTGAATAAAGTAAATCCTTGAGATGATCCAATTCGAGCTCCTCTACTGATAAGGTCAGTAGTGAAGATGTGAGCTGACTAAGTACATGAGCCGAGATATGAATACGTTCGACTGAGTGGATCGATTGAAGCGAGATGTACTTCGCCGGACGTTGTCTCAAACGATGATTCACCCACTCCTGAGATGTGGATGGAACTACGCTGTTTCTTCAATTTTCACTTCCGAACTAGCTTATTTGAGATGAGTGAGAGCTCGGAGCCTGGATCCAATAAGAGTCAAACTTGATACGGAGGGCAAGAATCGCTGATGAGAAGAGCTGAACTGGTTGCGAGAAGGACTCCAGGCCGAGAGGTTTGAGCAGAACAACTGCGAGCTGAACAAGAAATCGCCGCTTGGGACGATTTGCTTCATTGCTGAGGATAAGCTGAAGACGTAGTCTGAACAGAGTCACCTGCGTGAGTATAAGTCATGACAGGGACGCTGATCATTGGAGCAAAGCTGATCTGATGTTGAGCTCCTGAGTCGTTGAGAGGAGCCATCTGGGACGCAGGACCACGTTGAGCTGGACGAGAAGAGCGGTCTAGATGGAGCAGCGTATGATGGCTTTCTTGGCAGAGATTGCATCTACGGGAAGTCTGACATACTCTGATACTGTGCTTGCCCATGCAACAGTAGCAGAGATAGAGCCGATCAACGATTTACTTACGAGCGACGGGTGTTAGACTCTTGAAGCCACTGCAGGAAGCGATATAGTGCTCTCCCTTACAGTAGGAGCAAGGGTACCTGTTCGTCTCAGCCCATGATTTAGCTGGAGTGGACTATACTTTTTGAGTTGGGCCTTGAGACTTCTGCAATGACTGTTGAGCTGGTCGAAAAGAAGTCATCGCATTTACCTTCGAGTTGGACCTGGACTGCGACCTCGACGTGGAGTTATTATTGCCGATGGAAGAGTGTGAAAAGACCGGAGCTGACTTAGAGCTAGCAGTTCTTCCCACCAAGCTCTCCATAGCGCGAGCACGACCTTGCAAGAAATCGAGCAACTCCGTGAGGGTAGGGTTTTCAGTTGATGTTCCAATCTTATTTTCCCACGCTTCACGCAGCTTATTGCTCGAACGATCAACAACGATGTATACCACCACTAAATCCCAGTGTTCAGTGGGGGAGTCGAAGGACTTAAGGGCGTTAAGTGCCTCTGAGGTTACAGTGGTCAAACGGTTCAGCTGTTTTGAAGTGTGGGCTGCCATTGGAGCTGGGCTAAGGAGCTGGTCAAGCTGAGCAGAGAGCAGAAGACGCTTGTTCTCATATCGAAAGGTCAGGAGATTCCAGGCAATCGGAAATTAATCCTCTGAGATGAGCAAGTTTGTGATTAAGCACAGTGGCTCATCAGCGAGACTGATGCGGAGGTAGTGGATTTCTCAACCCCGGGAATCTCTAGATTTGACTCAACCGTCGACTGAAACAGATCGCGAAAAGTCTCCAGAGCTTATAATCTCGAGAGAAAAGATCGAGATCTTCGGGAGCGCTCTCCTAGTGGATCCCTGCGAGGAACCATGGTCATTAGCGGAGCCGCGACGAGTTTGAGTGAAATTGGCCCTACGGCGTTTCTCAATCAGTTGCATTAATGCAACTATAGCAGCGGCGTAATGCTCAAGTGACGTATCGAATACACCGGCTTTCATATAAGGAAGGTCAGCGAGTCCGTCGGCCTTTGCTGCCCCGTTAATCAATTTCTCATGAGTCGATTCAAGTTTCTCCCAATAAGGTTCGAGAAGCGATAGCTTAGCATCCAGAGTGGCGACATCGAGTTGGCCAAAAAGATAGCTGGACGATTCTCCGACAATATCGGCAATTAATTTAGTGTGAGATGTCTGGAGAGAAATAAATGTGTCCAGTGCTGTCATCTTCCCGAATTATCGTAGGTAAAAAAAAAACAAAATAAAACTCAAAAGAACCGAAGAAATCAGAGAAACTTGTCGAAGGTCAATGAAGACGACTCCAAATGCTGAGGTCCGATGGTCAAAAACTCGAATTTGTGCAAAAAAAAACGAAAAAAATCGATTCGATTTTTTAAAAATAATCGCTAGCCTGATGGTAAAAAACGAGGTAAATTCAAAAGAAAAACTGAAGGATAACAATAGTCACTTCCCTTGAGAAGAGCTGGAAAATTTGAATTTCCCGCCTGGTCGGTACCGCAGGTCTCTGATGCGGCACGAGAAGATCCGGATGAGCACCGCTTGCAGCCGATCTCCACTTCCCGCCAACTCGATATCGAGGAGCAGACGATGAGCACCACCGATAAAGTCAATATTTACACTGTGGTTAATTAATCGAGACGATCAAGAGATTAGCGCGGGTCACAGTAATAAATAACACAGTTCAAAGAACTAAGTGATGCAGAGCAATTAATTCGCGGAACAATAGAATATTTCGCAGAACGAGATGTACACAGTACAATGACCGAAATGCAAATGAGAACGATTAAAGGGAGAGAGCATATCACCTGTGCGTCGGTCATGCGTGCATGCGATTGGAGCGAGTGTGCGTGAATCTGTGATGTCTATGAGGAATAATTCAGTGAAAAACCGAACAGTGAGAAATAAAACACGAAAAATTTGACTTCGAAATCTACAAGAAGCTCTACGTAAATATGGAGTCTCTTCAATAAAAATGATAGCCCAAGGAGACGAAATTGATGAAGAAATAAAGACCGAATATTTTCTGAAAAGCGAATTTCAAGCTATCCCAACGCAAATTATCCTGTGCTATGGATATATAACTCTACCATCGGAAGCTTTGAGACCTGAAATTGTCAAAAAATGTCACGAGAGTTTGCCAGGGGGTCATAAGGGCGTTGTTAACACCTTTTATTGAATCAGAGAGAGATTTTACTGGTCCAGGATGAAACAGGAAGTCGACCATTTCATCAAGAAATCCAGAACTTGTCAACTGGAGAAATTGATGAGGATCGAAAGTAAACAACCGATGTTGATCACTGAAACACCAACAGAAAATGTTAAAAGGATCTCTGTAGACACCGTGGGTCCTCTTCCCAGAACTTCGAAAGAAAATCAGCATATTTTGACCATTCATAATAATTTCTCAAAACACTGCTCAGCCATTGCAGTACGTGATATTACGACATGTACCATAGCACATGCCATTCTAACACAATATGTGTCACTCTATGGCAGTCCAAAGGTAATTCTGTCTGATAGGGGGTCTAACTTCACCAGGAAGCTTCTAGCCCAGTTCTCAAAAATATGAAAGTTCCACCACATTACCACCTCTGGCTGTAGACCTGAATCAAATGGATCACTAGAGAGGAGCCATCATGTGTTAGCTGAATATCTCAAAGCATTTGCAGATGAATTCACTGAGTGGGATGGATTACTCCCATATGCTATGTTCTTTTATAATACGACTGTACATTGCGCCACAAAATTCATCCCATAAGAATTATTATATGGAAAACGCGGAAGAATACCATCATCCATTCACGAGCTAGAAAAGATCGAGACCTATAATGACTATGCCAGCGACCTTGTCACCAAGCTGGATAAGATCCAGGAAATAGCAATAGAGAACCTGCAGAATGCCAAAATCTCTTCCAAAGAACTTGACGATCGACATCTGAGAGAACTCGTTCTGAAAATGGGAGATTTTGCATATGTGCAAAAAGAACCACGGAAAGGGAAATTGGATCAGCATTACACAGGTCCTTATGAGGTCGTCGACATCAATGAAAAGTGCACTGTCATCCTAGAAACCGAAGATGGTCATCGATTTATGAAACACCCCAACAATTTGAAAGTGGATTAATGGGAAGGGATTAGTAATTTCAGATTCACTTCCATGGAAGGACAATCACATTTAGAAAGAGATAGCGCAAAACCTGTTCATGTATATGTTGACGGATCATGCTCTAACAACAGCTGCTCGTACGCCACGGCCGGAATTGGAATATGGTTCGCCCCCAATCATCCCTTGAATACCTCGAAAAGTCTGAGAAGTGTAAAAATGACGAACATCATCATAAAAATCATGGCAGCCGTAGAAGCTTGTCGAATCTGCATTAGACATGACATAAACGAGATCAAGATAATGACTGATTCACAATACTTCATAAATTGTATGAAAGAATATATCGGTAAATGGAAAAGTAATGGCTGGCTGAACGCAAAACATAAGCCAGTTGCCAACCTAGAGCTATTGAAAGAACTTGCCTAACTCTTAAGCCTATTAGATGTAGAATTCGAATATGTTCCAGGCCATCAAGGACATCACGGTAATGAAGAAGCCGATAGACTGGCCAGAATGGGCTCTAACATCTACCAACCCCGTAGCCGAAAACAATATGAAAACCATTTGAACATCAATTTGCCAAAACCTCTTCGAATTTGATAACGAACAAGGTGCTCATATCCTTTTTTAAAAAAAGAATTTAACATTTTTTGTCAGCAATCTATTCCGCCATGAATAAGTTAGGAATAATTCCTTCTTTAACTTAAATACCATATTTGTTTTATTTACTTATTATGTCTTGTAACATAATAAAAAATCATGTACTGTTCCTCGCCTGAACTGACCGCGGATCATGGGGGGAAAATTAGTATTTTCACCCCAGCGAGGAGTCGGATCACCCAGGGCCACAATTGTCAGTTTCTTAATTTCTTATATTCACTCTTTCTTTTCTTATTCTCTCAAATTCTGTCGATCGCGCTCACCGTGGGTTACGGGTAAGCTTCGCGACGAGGGGAGTGGAACGGAGCATCGGGAATGGCTACAAGTCGGCGATACAGCAGGTGAGTCGCAGACCGACGAGCATGTACACACCGAGTCTGGGAGACTCACACCACGAAGGACGCGAGAGACGATCGACGCACGCCAGTAGGCATCTCAGGCCTCTACGTGCGAACCCCCCCACCTCACTAATGGATCGGTGGCGCAAGGCCGCCCAGTAAAAAACTCATGCTACAACATTGAGGGAGCATCGGATTATGTTGGCTTCGGCGCCGTTCAATGCGGATCACATCCACCGACCGCGCGAGGCAAGTCTCAGTTTTCTGGGACTTAGGAATTGGGAATTATGACAATTTTTAAATTCCCAATTCAAAATCATATAATAACGTGGATTCTCCGCGCTTCATCGCATGATCGGGGTGGGGGTAGGAAAGATTTTGAGGTTCCTCGGGGCGATGTACGGCCCCGACGGACACTCTCCGCTGGAATTTTAACTAGTCAAGTCGCTCTGCGCAGTAACGTTACTTGAACGCTCTTTGAGCAGCTTTTGATGTTTCTTTTCCTTTATAAAGTATTTATGGTGTTGTGCCCGGATTTTCCGGCCTACCTCGAGACGTCGCCGCCACTAAGAGGGTCCAGACGAGCTTTCTGGAGTATTTCTCGCATAATTATGGTGAGCGTCGCATTTCAGTTGTGAGTGCACGCGTGATTCTCGGTGTAAATTCACTGCGGCGTCCATTCTGGACCCGTTTGAGAATTAATTCTAGTCTGCTTGTGACGCGGCGCTCAGTAGCCTTCAGCTACGTAATTACTTGATTATTATTATGATTGTGATTCTTTGATGTTCCTTATTATTACGGATATTTTCTGTGTGGGGAAAAATTGGTCATTACTCATTTACTGTGTCAATCTTCCCCAATAATTTTTCGTGTCGTGGCTCTCGCGTTATCGTCGGGTACGAGTGATCCTCGCGTCCTGGCGTCTCCCACGTACCTTCAAAGTTATTATTATTTCTTTTATTTGGTTATTATCAATAATTTAATTATATTTTTTTGTTAAATTCACTTAAGGTCAAGTATTGAATCTTGTCTGTTTCAATTATTTACTAAAGCAAGATTGCTTTTCTTTTGATTTCGTTTGGTTTGTGTAGAGTCTTTGCTCGCGGGAGTCCTCCTCCGCACTTGTACAAAAATTCTACGTTGACTATCGTATGAACGAGTAAAAAGTCCCTACAGTAACTCATTGATTGAAAATACATTTTTTTTGTTTTATAAAATTTACATAGTGTTGAGCTACGCTCATTGTAGCCTGTTCCCACACGCCTCCGCGGTGATCTGAGCTAGTCGTGGAATGCGTCTCAGCAGTATGACCTTTGGAAGTTAAAAGGACTGGCGCTCTTTTTGGTATTTTGTCTTCTCTCGTTTATCGCCGTCGTTCTGATTTCGGGTTGAGAGAGTCCAAAGGGGTCGCTTAAAGTTCGTGGAGAACCACGCGCCTAAATCCCGCAGACGCGCTGGGAAAAATACCTCATAGTATGTATGCCTATGTATTTGTTACATTTATAATTATTATTTGTATATATATATGTATAAATAAAATTATATCTCATAATAATAATTATATAAAATTGTAATATATTTTATAAAAATATCAAAAAAATGAAATTATTATTAATATTATTATTATTTATTAAACATATAAATAGATTTATATTTTAAATAAATAATAACAGTAGCCTCATGATCGCCATTCCTCGATCCAGCAAGAATTTAAAGCTTCTCATAAAGGAAAGTCGCTGGATATTTATTGAAATTAATGTTAAAAATAACAATTTTATAATTGGTAATATATACCTTAAAAAAACTTAACAGATTTGATAAGTGTAGTCGAGCCCCTAGCCTCAGTCCGCCCCACCACCCCTCTCATCTTTGGTGGGGACTTTAACTGTACATCAGCCGCTTTGAACAGTTTTGATGTTGATTCATTCTCCCTCAATTGTAGTTTTTCTTCAATTAGGTCAACTCTTGATTACCACGACCCTGATTGCTTCGGTTTAAATTTTATTAACACTCTCGAAGTAAATAATTTTGTATTATTCAATGGGCGGTCTCCGAGCGACTCGCAGGGGGGAATTACGCATATCGCATTCCAGAGGCGTTTTTCCGAATCGACCATAGACTACGCATGCATAAACCTGGATCATCTCTCACACGTTAATGATTTTGTAGTGGATAAGATGACCATTTACCAATTATCGTCGAAGTAAACACCCCCCTGAACCCCACCTCTCTTTCTCCCAATATTTCCCTCTCCCAAATTCCTTCAAAGCTGTATGGAAACGAGTATGGCCGTTCACTATTACTCTTATATGTTACACTCGCCTTCGATACGCTGGATCGACAGTGCAAGTATCGAAGAGCAGAGTGATTGTCTAATTCATACAATCCAAGAAGCGGCCTCCTCGCTCCGTATGATAAAAAGTCCTGCCATTAAGCAGTCCCCCATTTCTCAAAGTGCCTGGTTTGATTTAGACTGTAAACTATTACATAAAAATATTCTTAAGGCCTTCCACTTACGGCAAAAAAATAAAAGTGCATCAGACAAAAAAACATATTATGATTTATAAGCAAACAGTAAAACAGCCTTGGATTGGAGCGGGAAACAAGACGAGTTCTGTCAGGCATCACAAATCCCACAATGTTTTGGAAATTCGTCAACAAATACAGGCCACACAACTCCCCCCATTCCAAATCAATCCCAATGCACGTTTGGCAATCTTTTCTCAATAATATTTTTTCCCCACGTACCCTCTCCTCTGTACTCGTCTCTTTTCGCGTGCACAAAACTCTCGATGCTGCCCTCTTTCAAGAGGAAATAGTTCAATGTCTCCTTAGTAGCAAAAATGGAAAAGCCCCCGGTCCCTTCGGCATACTGAATGAATTTTATCAATTTCTCCCAGACAATTGGCTTTTATATCTTGAATGTCTCTTGAATAGAATTCTTACTACCGAAAAAGTTCCCGAATCCTGAACAAAAATAAATCTATTCATGATTCATAAAAAAGGTGATACTACCGACCCCGGAAATTACAGAGGCATCTCCCGGATAAATTTATTATCAAAATTATTTTCCTCCATTATGGTCCAAAGACTGGAGGGGTGGGCCCAGCAAACCTCTGCTCTCCCAGAATTTCGGGTTTTAGGAGTGGCAGAGCCTGCATCGACAACATTTTCACGCTAACCGCCATTGCTCAAATTCATCTGGGTAAACCGAGGGGAAGGGTTTATTCTTTCTTCATCGACTTCACACGCGCTGTTGATACTATTAATCATAACAAACTTTGGTGCAAGCTATTTGAACTAGACGGTTCATCAAAAATGATCAATATTTACAAAGATCTATATGACCAAGCGAAAACAGCCATAATCACGTCCGAGGGCTTAATCGAATATTCTGATTTTACTGAGGGTGTCCTGCAGGGTGGCATCGAGAGTCCTCTATTTTTTGCGCTCTTCTTATCTGACTTAGAAAATTATCTCCGTCAGCGGGATTGTCGAGGAGTGTCAGTAGATCATGCGAACGATATAATTCTCTTAGCGCATGCGGACGATATTGTTTTGTTTGCTGAAAATCCGATACAACTAAAAAAATCGATGAAATGTCTTGAAACATATTTTGACACTAATGGGCTCAGTTTAAATGCCTTACAATCGAAAATTTTGATTTTTCAAAAGGCTGGTCCTCTTCCCCATTTTACTTTTCACTTTAACAACAAACTTATAGAAATTGTTCATGAATATCGGTATTTAGGCGTAGTCTTTTCGAGCTCGTCTCTTTTTAACAAATCTTTATCAGATAAGAACAAAGCGGTCAATACTGCAGCTCTCTCGGCACTCAACGTCCTGAGAGGTACTCAATGTAATTCTTGGACAACTATTAATGCTCTATTCGACTCCTTGGTGGCGAGTATAATTTCTTACGGAAGTGAGATCTGGGGAATTTGTAACCTGGAGGTTTTCAACACGTCAAGCTTCCTTCATTAAAAAAGCCTTGGGCTTCCCTCCCACCACTTCTGGCTATGCTGTCAGGCTGGAAACGTGGCTTATTCCGTTGGCAAGTAAAATTTTCACGCTCTCTCTTAATTGGCTGCTTAAGTTACTGAAGATGGATTCCTCCAGGTTCCCCAGACTATATTTCGATAGGCTGTGTAAACTAAATAAATATGCTACTAAATACAACTGGACGAAACAAGTTCAGCAAATTTTCTCCAAATGCGGTAGATCTGATCTGTGGTCTAGTTTTGATTTTGAAGCCATCAACTTTTCTAAGACTATTTTAGTGCGGCATTATGAGTCTCCTCAAATCGGAAGACATACAAAATACAATTCGATCCACTAGTTTGTTCTTTAATAACTGTCTCAACCTCTCGTACACAGCCCAGGACTATCTACGATCAGATCTTCCCAACCACACAATCAAAACATTCGTAAACATAAAGCTATCTAATAAATACAGTACAGGCCTAAATGTAGGTGCCGAATTCATCAAATTCTCTCAAACAACGATTTGTTCACTCTGCGCACATTCAGCGCCTCTTATGTTAATTCATATGCTTACGATTTGTCCAGCATTGGACTCACTGAGAATGAAATGCTTCCTTGTAAATGAAACCCCTCTGGCTTTCTGGTTTGATACCCTACGATCAACAGACACTCTTACAATCAAACGAGTCTCTGACTTCCTACGGGATGTGGCCCGTCTTTGATTCCATATGGCTATATGTTATGTTTACTTCTTAATGTTATCTCTAAGCCGTTTGCAATTCTTGTATCTTTCAACACCCAATCGAAGCATGCACAATGTTAATTGAAACCGATAACACAATGTAACACGCTGTATTAATCTGATGTATTCAATCACTATAATACGAACTCCTCTCTGTAAGGGCAGTGCGCCCACAGTTTCTTTAAAAAATAATTATTGAAATTGGAATGATAATGTGTTGCGCATGCGTCAATGAATTGAGGATGGTCATGCATTAGTTACTTGCTAGTGGAAAACTAGTGATTTGTATCTTGAGTGGAGGGTTACGAGGAACGAGAGCCAATCAGACTCGTTGTCGCGTTTTTGCGCTCAGGGTTAGTGTCGTCTCAGGGATGAGTTCCATTTCCCGTTTGGTGGTTTGTGAGGACAGACGTGTCGCTGTCAGACTTTTGAATTACGCGAGCCATTTTGAGATATTTGGGACCATTGGCGTCGTTCTGAAAGACTCTGACAGTTTCCTAAGGTTTCCTGTGAGGCTTAGTATTTCTAAGCCTCTTCTCCTGGAGGCCAGGAATTTTCCGTTCCGGAGAATTCTGAGGGTTTTGGATCCGGAGAACGTCACGGACAACATCAACCAGCGGTGAGCGTGATGGCTGATTTTCAGTTGTATTATTTTGTGTCGTGGATAAGGCTTTTGGTAGTTCATGAATTTTGTGGATGTCCCGTATATCAGAGTCCCGACGGACTGATTAGTTTTGAGGTTAATTATTGGATGAAGCCCTGACCACCTCAATCGGTATTTTCGTTTATTAAATTTCGTTATTGACTCTCTCTTGTTCGCTCTCTCGTTTTGTTTACTATTTTTTTTCTTTTTTGTTATGTCAATGAGATTTCTGGATTTCAGGTATTTTACTGTCTCGCGACATTGGGAAATTTCGGAGTGGATTGAGTTTCCGTTAGATATCGAATAATTTTGTGATATTATATTTGAAATTATTATTGTTGCGTATAATAGGATTTTGGGTTAACCGAACGCTTTTGCTATCGGTGCGCCTGTAGGACATTGAATAGGTCTGAATTTATGGGTCTCGTGACCTTCGTTAGTATCGCTGGCTTTTGTCTCGTTTTGGACGTTTACGTTTCGTTGAGGCTGCCAGTTTTACTTGTCACGCAGACGATGCGGTTTTCAATCGTTCTATTTCTGATGTTTCGTTTCACATGATACCTCTGACCTTATTTTGCTTTTCGTATTCAGCTTTTCCAGTTGACCAACACGACGTCCTCCGTACGAGATAGTGAGATACCGTATAGAAGCTTTGGACTATTTGAGAATTTAATTTTGGATTCCGATTTCCTGTGGTCGTTCTGGTAATAACGACCTGGCGCTCAACATTTTTGTCGTTTCCGGGTTACGTGAGTGTCAGAGGGCTGCGTAGTGGATCGAGGGGTTCCGTGAACCTCAGAAATTACGTCATAATATATATTGTGACGAGGCACTTTTTTATTAATTATTCGTCCACTCGATACGCCCCCTGAATTATTCTCTTTTGTGCCACCGTTGGTTTCACTCCCTCAAATTCTTCGTCCCCCCCTATTCCCCCTCGAGCTGTGAGAAGAAGAACGATAGCAGAGAAGAACGAGATAGTCCCCACACCACCACCAATGGAACCCGGGCCCAGAATCTCCGTCGAAATACAACCAGGATGCTCCCGAAAAGGAACCACGATTATAGGGCGATTCACAGTCGCCCCTGGAATTCACCCCACGAAATCCCCCCCTGGCAGCGTACCACGAAGAAGTAGAGAGGACTACGAGGACTCACTCGTGCAACAGTCGTCCCCGGAAGCGCCACGTGCTTGAGATTAGTATGTGAAGAGAAGCCCTGAATTAGTTATTACCCATATACGCGCATGGAAGCTGAAAAAGAAGACAGGAGGATCCCACTGGATTTATATTGGCGAACCCCAAGACAACGGAGGTGGAGTGGAGGCTCAATTTCCCAGCATTTGGAGTAGGAGAGATTCCGGAGTGTTCCTGAATCTTGAGCACTATTGTCGCAGACCCACGAGTGAATGCCGGTTACTTTCCCCATTTTCCCATATTCACCTGTTTCCCCATTTAATCATTCCCCCTAACGGTGAGCCACAATTCTCTTTTATTTCCCCCATTAAATCGGATTAATTATCCTTTTGTATTATTAGTATTGAATTCCCTCAACGCGACTAACTTCTCCCCCTCCCTTTTTCTTTGTAATACCATTAGAATCTTCCTTCTCGCGTTTTGTGTAGACAACTAATCGCCTAGCCTTCCCCTCGACCCCTGGATCAATTGAAAAATCATTAATTTTGTGTAAATATTTTTGTAAAGAATTACCAGAAATACAGATTACATTCTTCATATAATTAGCTTCCCGTAATTCAATGGGAAAATCCCCTTAATCCCCTTTCGAATACTCTATTGCCGAATAGCTAGTTTAAAGATTTAATATGCAAGGTAATTATTATTTTTATTATTATATTTATTAAATTCCCCGGTCACAATATACATATGGGGTATTCCAAGTGAAATAAATGAGACCAAAACCCTCACCTAAATCTACATGCGCGATATTTTTTTTTCGAAATATATGTATCTCAAAATGACCACTGATTTTTTTAAAGATTTTTTGGTGCATGATCCCAGCAGTTATGATTTTTTTTCCTTATTTTCGTTTGAAATGACATAACTCACTCAACAATGAAGCAATTGGGATGTTTTTTTTAAACGTGTTTTTTTTTTAAGGCCTCGGAGTCCCTTTTCGGGTCCCATTCGGCACTCTATCCAACCCTATGCATGCGGCTGTGGATTCTACACTGTACCGCATTCGCAATCCTATAGAACATAGAAGTAGCATGGGGAAACCACAGAAAACCCATGCCGGTACAGGCGGTTCCTCTATTAGCAACCTCCCGCTCGCCGGAACCTTCCGTTGAAAAATTCGGTTCCACGGGGAATTGAACTCACAACCTTTCGCACACTAGACTTGCGTCTAATCCACTCGGCCACCGACGTCGGTAACAAGGTGTGTTTTTAATCGAGTTTTTCATTCCATAAGACGAATATTTGTTTATGCCTCATTACATGGAAAATTTAGAAAAAAACCTACTAAAATTGATGGTTTTTCAAGTTCGAAAATTGAGTACATTTGAAATTATGAAAAACGAGGAAATACCAAAGGGGAAAATGGGCCTCCAATTATATATCATATTTTCGGTCATTTTTTAAATAACAAGTCATCATTTTTAGTTTCAATATATTTCCAAATTTCCGCGCAAAAAAATTCCATAATTTCAGTTTTTTTTCGCTCATCAGATGGCGCTTACTATGGCTATGTCCAAAACGAATGAGCCTAAATATTCGCAAGTAGCATGTTCGTAAATTATTCTGTGATTTTGGCGTTCACGTTGACATTGTCATTTTGACAGTAATGCTTTGAAATCGACCAATAGTTGTGATATCTTGAAAAGGTTAAAATAAAGCTACAGTATGGCTCCGCGAAAGCCTTTCGTTGATCGATGTTGCAATCCATTTGGATTAATAAATCATAAAAAAACCAAAGACTTACGAAAAATCACAGAGACAGTTCAGAGAAGATGGAGGTTAGCAATCGGTGCTAAAGTATGCAATCAATGTTGCAAAACTTTTGCTAACGGTAGTGAGCCTACTTTTGAGGCATCAACAGAACAACTGANCTCGTTTGTTTGTAACGAACCTATCGGAAAATACCCGATAATTTTGAAGCTCTCGTGGTATTACAAGTGATAATTTTTGAAAATTCAACTGGTAATTTTTCANATCAATTGAATTCAATTCATTTATTGCACCTTATAGCGTTACACATTTGGTACAAGGGGGTGTGGCTCATTCTTTTCATTACATCTAATTGTTGGTTTTACAAAATTGCAGTCAATTGGATTAATCATTACAATACATTGTGTTTAAGATCCTATGGAGTTGACAATGTTATTAATCACAAATTTATGGATTCACAGCCTTCAGATGGAAGCGACTTGAGTAAGTTCACAGAACTTTTTCCCCATGGGAATGCAATTTCATTTCTTTGCATGAATTTTTTCTTCCAGCGAGGGATGGGAAAATTGGGAATTTGGCGTTCCTGAATATTAAACTACATTTTTCTTTCGTAATCTGAAAAAAATAATTGGAGATTACTATTAAATATCAAGTTGTATATCAGTAACCCATTAATCCTTTGAAATTTATAATTATTCTGAATCGATTGGGAAATACATGAGTTTTTATTAGCACTAATCGCAAATTACAAAAATATTCGAAGGAATTTTCAATGACCTAATAAAATGCCATTGGAGAATACTTGACTGACCGGGCATTTGATTTCTCAGATTACAGATTATTGAATAATAAATATTCACAATACCGAATTACTGGAATGGGCAAGTAATTTCCTATTGTAGTTCTCCAAATTACATGGGGAATTTTCCTCATCCAAATGTCAGCCAATAGAATTGCACTATTCGACTGTTATTTCATATAGTCAACACGGTATTCAGCTGATTATTTTTCCAACCCAAATATCGGGCACTATAATTGGCCCATTCGACATCACGTGGTACAAGCTACAGGGTTTTCAACTGATCATTTTTTGATAATTTTCTCTGGTAGTTGCTATATAAAAAACAAAACATCTTGCAGTCGAATTAACCCCTCGTCAAACTGACAGATTGAATTCAATTGTGTCGTTGTGTTAATTATACAATTTTCGTTTCTCAATTGTGAGTTTCGTCTCATGGTCCAATTATATTGCCCGACATTTGGATTGGAAAAATAATCCCCTGAATACCACACGAGCTTCAAAATTAATCGGGCATTTTCCTCAAGCTTCCCTGCATACAAACGAAGTTATCAAGTTTTTCAGGAAAAATCACTCGTGCTTCGCACTCGTGATTTTTTAACCTGAAAAACTTGACTCCCTCGTTTGTTTGTAACGAACCTATCGGAAAATACCCGATAATTTTGAAGCTCTCGTGGTATTACAAGTGATAATTTTTGAAAATTCAACTGGTAATTTTTCATGTTGACTATATTTGTGGAAAACAACAGATTCCGTGGTCGAGTGAACCCCTGGTTGGAACTGTCAGATATAGATTTTGTCTCGTAGTGCAATTCTTTTGGCCGACATTTGGATGGGAAAATTCCCTCCCGAATACTCCTCGAGCTTCAAAATTAATCAAGTAATTCTCTCAAGGTTCCCTGCACACAAACGAAGTCGTCAGTTTTTTCAGGAAAAATCACGAGTGCGAAGCACTCGTGATTTTTTAACCTGCAAAACTTGACTCCTTCGTTTGTGTGCAACGAACCTATTGGGAATTGCTCGATAATTTTGAAGCTCTCGTGGTATTACTTGCGGTAATTTGGAATCTGACTTCGACGATTTTTTGATTAGCTAGATAATTCATTCGTTATTTCCCAATTACTTAATTGACCGGATGATTTACTTTAATATTTCTGAATTCCCTTCCGTAATTTGGAATTGGAATAATCACACAGAGAAAAAAAAAGTAAATTCAAGATTTTTTTTTCTACATTCTCGAATCTGTAGTTTAGAACTTGCATCCGGCTAAAATCTAGAAAAAAAAAACAATTAATTTCAGAAAATAAATAAATGAAATTAATCAACCAAGAAATGATGGTTTCAAGGCAAAAATATTCTGGAATCTATTGAATTAGGGGATTAAGTTCTCTTTAGCACATTTTCAAAATGAAAGATATTTTGGAAATTTTGAATTGAACCTTTGAAAAAATGGACAAAAATTGTCCCAAAAGGTTGGGCTCAGACGATCCAGCATCATCTGATGCTGCAGATGCATTATCCCCTAAAGTGGACAATTCGCGTGAGTTGTACCAAAAGGTCGTATAACCATTTTTTTTTGTTTTCCCCAAAATTTATGCCAAAAGGTCGTATAAATACTTTCCCAGGGTATATGAAATCTTCGCGTTTCAGATGTTTCCGAGTCATCTGAGCCTATCTTTTCGGAACCAAATTTTTTATTTTTCTACAAAAAATTTGAAAAATTTTGAAAATTCAGACCAAAAGGTCGTATAAACAGTTTCCCAGAAAATATGAAATCTCCACCTTTTGGATGATGTTGAGTCATTTGAGCCCAATTTTACGCGACAATTTTTTTGATTTTTTTACGCGTATTTTTCCATTTTTTGAAAATTTCTGCCAAAAGGTCGTATAAAGACTTTCCCAGAGAATACGAAATCTACACGTTTTAGATGATGCTGAGTCATCTCAGCTCAATTTTACGAGACAAATTTTTTTATTTTTTTACGCTTAAGTTTTTGAATTTTGCGAAAATTTGTGCCAAAAGGTCGTACAAACACTTTTCCAGAGCATACGAATAGGGCTGCGCACGAGACCGAGACCAGTCTCGGTCTCGTCTCGTCTCGTCTCGGTTTTTCGAGACGAGACCGAGACGATACCATTACCACATTTTTCGAGATGAGACCGGACCGATACCGACGGGGAACCGAGAGTCTCGACGAGAGTTTCGGTTTTTTTTTCATTTTTGTTTTCATTTTTCTCAGCTATTAATGCATTATTTCTCATGTTTTTAATTTTCGAATTGTCGAAAGGATTACGTATGAACAAATCACTAGAATCCGAATAGACATGTAGGGCCCTCTATGATTCAAGTGTTCAGGTTAACTCGTGAAGTTCTCATCCACCGGTCGTGGTTCTAGCAGCCGAATGTTCAATAATTCAATCACTCGAGTAGGGTATTTCATGTCGGGCTTACATGGATTGGCAACGAAGACAGAAATTACGTAAAGACTGCAGTTTTGAATTGAAGCAACCAAAACAGCAATAATCAGTAAATTGTGAAGAGTATCACTCTTTTAAAATGTCTTCTAGTGAGGATAGTAGCGATAGTCCTCCGCCGAAAAAATCACATGTATCAACGACTCATAACCTTGAAGGGGCAACTGTTGGAGAATGTGCTTCAGTCAGGGATCAGGTTCCAAAAGGAAAAAAGGAGACTGGATCAAAATTTAGAGCTTATTATGATTTCGAAGTGCGTGACAGTAAACCAGTAGGCATTTGCTTGGAATGTAAAAAACGAAGAATCGTAAAGATGATTGGACGTAAAGATGGGAGTACGTCAGGCATGAAAAAACATCTAGAAACTGCACACAAACAAGCATTCAATACTCTCTTCCCAGCGTCAACTCCAGGAAATGTGAATCCAGATCAGAGACTCATAACTGAAATGCATTCAACAGTAAGTAACTGAATTGTTTTATTTTTGTTTTTAACTTCAGAGTGATTCCTCTTTCGAGATGCAAGATTATCGTATTTTTACATTTTCACCACTTCACCACTCATATCAGCTATCGATTACTTTTTTCAAGTCGGCATCTTGGATCATCTCTGAAATGGGAATGAAAATAGCGAATTATGTTTTTCATTATTTCAATAGTCTCTGGATCCATTGCTAATCTGACATTCGATTGAATTCATGTCCCTTCATTAGCCACTCGATTGAGGGTGGAAATTCATTCCAGTTTTTTTTTCCAGAAACCCATGTCTCCTGGCGAGTGGGAAGTGGAGATTGTCAACTTCCTTGCTAAAAAACGTTTGCCTCTCAGTTTTTTTGATGACCCACAGTCCCAGAAGTTCTTTACCAAACTCAATCCAGATGTCAAAATGCCTAAACGAGACACTGCCAAAAGAATGGTCATACGTCAGCATGCCAAGAGAGAGGAGAAAATTAAAACTCTTCTCCATAACAATTCATCTAAAGTCTCATTCACAATACATGGATGGACGAGTTTTAATGGGAGATCTTATTATGGAATTACAATTCATTATGTCGGAAATGACTGGAAAATTCATTCACTAGTTCTTGATTTTGTCCCGGCCCGAGGATCTCATACTGGTAAAGCAATCGCAAAGATATTCTTCGACACTTTGAATAAATTTGATCTTCAAGGGAAAGTTCAAGGCATCACCGTTGATAACGCTTCTGCGAATACGACCTTCATGCTAGAGCTTGGAGTGTTGATGAATGACGCAGGTTATTCGTTCGATAATATTAATCAGCATTTCAGATGTGGTGCCCACATTCTCGCTCTGGGTGTACAAAATACATTGTCATTGATAAAAGTACAAGCTACGAAAGACGAAGGGGACTCTCCAGTTGAGCAAAATTCGATTGACAACTCAGATTCTGATAATCCTTCCGACTCATCCAACGAGTCTTCAGATGAAGAATCCGAGGATGAGGTTTTCTCTGAATTAAGTCCTGGTACAGCTGTTATCAAATTGAGAAATACTTTCAAAAAAATAAAAAAAACAGAGAAAATTCAGAATATGCTGAGAAGTTTTTGCAATGCTGCTGGGGTTAAGTATCTGAAACCTCCTTTGGATGTGAGCACGAGGTGGGGAAGCACGGACTATATGATCAATGCAGCATTGAGGATGAAGAAAGGCTTAAATTTGTTGTGGTCTGAGTGTGAAGAAGTCGTGAGTTTGAAGATGAGTGAAGACGAGTGGATCTTATTGACACGGATTCATGACTTTCTCAAAGACTTTGATCATCTTTCGAAGACTTTGGGAGCAGAAAAATATGTTACATTACCTCTCGTCGTTGTTGCTTTCAATATGTTGTTGGATCGAATTGAATCCACAACATCGAGTCTTGATTTGAAAGAGGAAAGGACGAAGGTTGATGAAATCCTCATCGAAGCGTTCCAAGCAGCGAGAGACAAAATAATAAAACATTACAACAAAACTAATTGGGTATATTGTGCTGCCCTGATTCTGGATCCTAGACATAAAGTTTCTACATTTGAACAAACTCAATGGGGTAGAGAGATGAAGGAGGAATCTCTGGCATTTTTCGAACGAATGTACAAAGAGAATTATACCAAACCTGAAAAACAAACTGTAGAAGAGGAAAATACAGAAAAGGAGACAAAGAAGAACAGCAGTAAGGAGAATGATGATCACTTGAAGCCTGGGGGAATTGATTTGAACTCAATTTTCACTGATTCATGTAAAACGAAACATTGGAGAGATGAACTCGAGGAGTATCTTAATCTATCAAGAGCTGACAAACACCAAGATTTACTTGAGTGGTGGAGAGCAAGAGAAAGTACATTCCCTACTCTTGCAAAGATGGCCAGAGATTTATTTTCTATTCCAGCAACATCAGTGCCTGCTGAGAGACTATTTTCCCTTGCTGGTCTGATCATCACCAATCTCAGAAATTCCATGAGTGACAAATCGGCTCGAGCCTTACTGTGTTTGCATTCTTGGGCATCTTGCGAGTTCAAAGAGTTCATAAATGCCCCATAACTTGTTTAGCCTTTATCTTTGACTTCATAAGTATTAAGTTTTGGAAGAAGTTTATACAAATATATAGAATATAGATAATGTACACATTGTACATATTGTATTCATAATTTTGTAGTTGTAAACGTTGAGAAAATAAAGTGTTCGTATCAAAAACATCATTTTGACTACTGTAAAATCAATCATGACTATGATGAGACGAGAGGAAAATTCAAAAAAAAAAATACTAGCACAAGAAAAGATGAATTTTTCCAGAAAATGGGACGAGACCGAGACGAGACCGAGGCGAGACCGAGACGAGACCGAGACCGAAACCGAGACATTTTTCTTCACGAGGCCGAGACCGAAACCGAGACGAAACAACAATGTCGAAGACCGAGACGAGACCGAGTCGATATCAAATTTTCGAATTTTTTCCGAGACCGAGACGAGACTTTCAAAAGTCTCGTCTCGTCTCGTCTCGTGCGCAGCCCTACATACGAAATCTCCACGTTTTGGATGATTCTGAGTCATCTGAGCCTAATTTTATGAGATCATTTTTTATATTTTTTTACGCGCAATTTTTTTTCACTGAAAATTTTGGGCCAAAAGGTGGTATGAACTCTTTCCCAGGGAATATGAAATCTCTACGTTTTCGAGAAACGGGAGGCGCGGTGAATTTTTGTTTTTTTGTTAACGCTGCAATGGGGAGGGAGGTTAGGTATTTTTCCTGACCCTTCTGACCCTTAATCGCATTGTGAGCAGTCCAAGGGAGGTGCGGGAATTTTTTCTTGACCTTTCTGACCCTAAATCGGATTGTTGAAAGTGCGATGGGGGGGGGATTTTTTTCTGACCTTTCTGACCCTTCTGAATCATTTTGGAATTAGGTGCATAGCCGCACGGAGTGGAAGGGGGTGGGGAGTGAATGTCGAAAACACTGAGCTTTCTGACCCTAAAAGTTCACTTTGAAAATTGGGTGTGTACTGCAGGAAGGCGTGAGTGGATTCAGATCTCCATATCTTGAAAATTACTGACCCTATTAATCCTCATGCAGCTTGTGAGAAAAAAATATGAAGGAATCAAGTGCGAGTGCAAAATTTTTCACCTGATGGCTCACCTTGAGAATTAGATGCTCGGTTGAACGGTATAGGGGGGGGGGAGATTGCGTCTCAAAAACCATCGATTTCTCTGACTTTACCCGTTCATTTTAGAAATTGGGTGTGTGGCAGAAGTAGGTGAGGGAAGGATTTTCAAGTCTCCATCTATGTCTTGACAACTACACACCCTTTTAACCTTAATTATGATTGTAAAAAAAATATATATTTTTTTATCGTTATTTTACATCGCTTCGACCCGGTTAGGATATACTGCGATGATGATCAAACTTTAAAATGGTTAGATCGCACCATTCTACTCGGCCGGAATTTGAACTCGGAACCTTTCGCATGTGAGGCAACGAACTTACCCACTGCGCGAAGCCACCGGTAAAAAAATATATGGAAGAATCAAGTACCAGTTGCAAAATTTCATCTAATAATGGCTCATTTTGGAAAATAGGTGCATGATCGCAGCGCCTAATTTGACCCTAATGGCTTGTTTTAAGATGGGGTTGTGGCGGGGGGGAAACCACTGACCATTTCGATCGCACAGCTCATCTGGAAAATGGAATGCGCGGTTCGGGGGAGGGAGAGAATTTTCAACTTCTTCAAGTTGGAATATTGTGACCCTTCTGACTGAGAATTGAAGTGCTGATGATCCAGAGTCCGAAAAATTGTACAATATGTCGCGGAGATTGGGGGAAAATAGGACGTTTTGTAATCTCTTTTATTTATCACTATCTTTGTTGATGAATGAGATTGTTTATTAGAAAAATATTGACCGAATGAAATTTACATTGGATTCAGAATGCATTTTTTTCCAAGTCGGTTCGGCAATTCTACAACGAGATAGCCGCAGTCGACATTTCTATTAATTAAGTAAATAATTATCACAACATTGAGTTTTTTCTTCTCTCGCTGGCTTTCCAGGGGTTCAACAAATCTCTGAAAAAATTGACGATTTTAAAAAACAAAATTTCGTATGTTCGGTAGCGGTGCAAAGTTTGCCGACTTTTACGAACCCTGAAAATCGGGGGGGTTTTCGGCTTCTCACAGCGATTACAAATTAACTAATCAAATTAAAAGCTCGAAACTCCACATTGGGCGCGTGAAATACTTATATTATACAGTGCAATTGGTCTCATATTTATACGATTTTTCTTTGCCGAGTTATAGACGTTTATTTCGAGTGGTCTCTACTTTTGACACCGACAGTAGTTACTGTCGAGCCCAGTCAGATTTTGCTAGTAATAGGAAATTATTTTGATTGGCCGTAAGTTGTTTTTTCAATGACAATTGTGTTTTACACCACTTTTCCCTATTTGTAAAATTTTCCAACATTTTCAATGTTATGTAAAATTGTCAATTCTGTAGTCTAATTTCCGCAATCTCGATTTTCAAGGGGTTTCCTAACTTATCATTTACTGAATTATTAATTTTATGTTTCAGATATCCTATATGTTTATAGTGTTTCACTCATTCAGGCCAATAAATATTTTATCCGGTCGAAACTATATTGGAGAGAAATTGATTGTGAATTCAAATGAAATATTATTTAAATATATCAGTTCTATCGTTGATGTCAACTCCTTTGACCTCTCTGGAGCGAAAGAAAGAGACCAGATCTGAGAGGTATAAGTTAAAAAGAAGGGGGCTCAATTTCTCACCCTGCAGGGCTCCTTCACTGACGTCAACCTCCGCTGAGGATCCTTTCTGGGTTCTGATGTGCATGGTAGAGTGGTCATAGAGGTTCTTGATGACTTTGATAATCCTGGAACTCACCCCGAGTCCCAGGAGTTCCAACCAGAGTTGATGCTGCGGTACAGAGTCAAAGGCTCTTCTAAAATCCACGAAGAGGGAGTAGACTTTGCCACCGGTTTGTCTCAGTCTATTTTGGATTATTGCTTGGAGAGAGAAGAGGTTGTCCACAGCACCTCTAGATTGGCGGAAGCCAGCCTGTTCTTCTGGAATGACTCTCTTCATCTCAGCCCAGTCGTAGACTCGCTCGTTAAGGATGGAGGTGAAGTGCTTGGTGATCACATTTATGAGAGCGATCCCCCTGTAGTTCAGGGGATCTCTCTGATCGCCTTTCTTGTAGATCATACAAAGGGCTATCTTGGTCCAAGCATCAGGCACCTCGCCTGTGATAAGAACCCTATTGAACAGGTCAAGGAGGATGGATTTCCAGTCCTGAGGCAGGTACTTGTAGAAGTTGGCAGAGATTGAGTCTTCTCCAGGAGCTTTGC
>NW_021680836.1:45807-52533 GCF_001412515.2 Diachasma alloeum | reverse complement strand
ATTTGAACAAACTCAATGGGGTAGAGAGATGAAGGAGGAATCTCTGGCATTTTTCGAACGAATGTACAAAGAGAATTATACCAAACCTGAAAAACAAACTGTAGAAGAGGAAAATACAGAAAAGGAGACAAAGAAGAACAGCAGTAAGGAGAATGATGATCACTTGAAGCCTGGCCGAATTGATTTGAACTCAATTTTCACTGATTCATGTAAAACGAAACATTGGAGAGATGAACTCGAGGAGTATCTTAATCTATCAAGAGCTGACAAACACCAAGATTTACTTGAGTGGTGGAGAGCAAGAGAAAGTACATTCCCTACTCTTGCAAAGATGGCCAGAGATTTATTTTCTATTCCAGCAACATCAGTGCCTGCTGAGAGACTATTTTCCCTTGCTGGTCTGATCATCACCAATCTCAGAAATTCCATGAGTGACAAATCGGCTCGAGCCTTACTGTGTTTGCATTCTTGGGCATCTTGCGAGTTCAAAGAGTTCATAAATGCCCCATAACTTGTTTAGCCTTTATCTTTGACTTCATAAGTATTAAGTTTTGGAAGAAGTTTATACAAATATATATAATATAGATAATGTACACATTGTACATATTGTATTCATAATTTTGTAGTTGTAAACGTTGNGTTTCAGATATCCTATATGTTTATAGTGTTTCACTCATTCAGGCCAATAAATATTTTATCCGGTCGAAACTATATTGGAGAGAAATTGATTGTGAATTCAAATGAAATATTATTTAAATATATCAGTTCTATCGTTGATGTCAACTCCTTTGACCTCTCTGGAGCGAAAGAAAGAGACCAGATCTGAGAGGTATAAGTTAAAAAGAAGGGGGCTCAATTTCTCACCCTGCAGGGCTCCTTCACTGACGTCAACCTCCGCTGAGGATCCTTTCTGGGTTCTGATGTGCATGGTAGAGTGGTCATAGAGGTTCTTGATGACTTTGATAATCCTGGAACTCACCCCGAGTCCCAGGAGTTCCAACCAGAGTTGATGCTGCGGTACAGAGTCAAAGGCTCTTCTAAAATCCACGAAGAGGGAGTAGACTTTGCCACCGGTTTGTCTCAGTCTATTTTGGATTATTGCTTGGAGAGAGAAGAGGTTGTCCACAGCACCTCTAGATTGGCGGAAGCCAGCCTGTTCTTCTGGAATGACTCTCTTCATCTCAGCCCAGTCGTAGACTCGCTCGTTAAGGATGGAGGTGAAGTGCTTGGTGATCACATTTATGAGAGCGATCCCCCTGTAGTTCAGGGGATCTCTCTGATCGCCTTTCTTGTAGATCATACAAAGGGCTATCTTGGTCCAAGCATCAGGCACCTCGCCTGTGATAAGAACCCTATTGAACAGGTCAAGGAGGATGGATTTCCAGTCCTGAGGCAGGTACTTGTAGAAGTTGGCAGAGATTGAGTCTTCTCCAGGAGCTTTGCCCCCCTTCATGCTCTTTATGCTGCGGTTCAATTCCTCAGGGGAAATCGGAAGGTCCATGCTGATCAGTGGTGTATCAGGCAAAATCAGAGCCCAAGAGGATCTACCAGGGTAGGTGCGGAGAAGAAATTCACTCCATTCATCAAGTATAATCACTTCCCGAGTCTCAGGGCGCCCTTTCACTGCTCGACACGTTTCCCAAAAAGTGATAGAATTTTTTACATTCGAATATTTCTCAGACAATTCACTTTTATATGCTTTCTTTTTCGCCATAGTTTCTTTTCTATATAATTTGTTCTTTTCATTGAAAGTCACTGCACTCGCCATGTTGAAATTAGGATCATAAATTTTTTTGAAAAGCTTCCTGGCTTCAGTCTTCAGTCTGTGACATTCGGCATCGAACCAGGGAGATTTCCGCTGTCCCTGAAGATATGAGTTAAATGGTCGAGAAATTTTCCTCATCCCCGATGCAGAAGCAGCTTCCTTGATAGCGTCACAGATCAGTTCATTCAGAGTGTTTAGATCATGCTCAGGGCTTGCCTCAGAGATTCTTACTGAGTTTGCAAGATGTCTAGAATAGACATCAAACTTGTCAGCCTTCCATATGAGCTTAGGGTTCTGAGAGACTGCAGGGGGAGAATTGTCTAGGCAAACTATTGAAGGAGGGTCATCGTCATGGGGGGACGAGAAATCAGTCTTCAATGCCAGACTCAAAGTGAGCGAAAGATGATTGGACCCCAGAAGGGTAGAGGAATCCTCCATATCAATAATCGACCCTGCATGGTCAGCACTCACCCAGGTTAGATCAAGGGTCGAGGTAGATCTGGAACTGGTGAATCGACCGGGGTGATCCAAAGTTGTTCGACCATTCAGAAGGATGAATCCATTCTCAGTCATGAAGGACATCAGCATCTCGCCTCTCTCATTGGTTTCCGTTACTGAGGTTTCTCTGTGCTCATATAGCCTCGTACCATAGACAATCTCAGGAGGAAGGTCGTCCTCAAAATCTGCTATTGTAGCATTCATGTCACCACCCAGAATAATGATGTCGGACTGAAATTTACTCTGTATTTCATCTAAGGAGAGTTGGAAAAGTTCTAGGATTTGGTCTAGTTGGAGGGTTGGTTTGAAGTACACCGAGCCCACAACAATATTCCGCAGACCCGCACAGATTCTGAAGAAGATCCACCAGGGAGTAATCTCAATCGTTTCAGAGACCAGAGCTGGATGAGTAAGACACAAGAGACCCCCACTTCCCCTGCCTCTGGTTTTATCCTTCAGTGCCACAGACCACATGTTTGAATAGTCTCTCAGAGAGGCTGGCAGTAGATGAGGAGATTCATTGAGGAGCATTGTCTCGGATAAACAGATAATGTGCATTTTAGAGTTGAAATCATTAAGGAGAACGTTATTCATACCATTTGAGTTCCAAAAAGTGATGTTGATTGGGCTGCTCGTTATTAGTTTTTTGTCCTGCGATGGTTGGCTCCGCTACCAGGGCGAGGATTCTTGTGACTAGTAGGAGGCTTCTGGACAAGACAATCTTCTGCATAGTCCCATACCCAGAGAGCACCATCCACAAATAGCGTTTTGTAGCCAGGCTTGGCAGCTTTCCCTTCGTCTCTATACTGCTTAGCAGTGGCTTTGATGGAGCTATAAATTCTGCTATCTCTGGGGGTGAAGTCAGGGTCGATGAATACCCTGCAGTCTCGTTTCTCTTTAAGTTTGGCTTTCTCTTTTATAATTCGGTCTCTTACTTCAGTAGAGAGTAACGATAGAACTGATATATTGCTCTTCCTGTACGCTGACGACTTGATAATCCTGGCTAACAACTCGGTTGACCTCAAGAAGAAGATCTCAATTCTGGAGGAGTACTGTACTGAGTTTGGTCTCACGGTGAACACCAGTAAAACCAAGGTTCTGGTCTTCCGAAAAGGTGGTCGTCTAACCAGAAGAAACCATGACTTCAGACTGAATGAGAGTGAGCCGGAAATTGTATCTTCGTATACGTACTTGGGAGTGAAGCTAAGTTCCTCTGGACTGGGTGGTGCAGCGACTAGAGTGGCTGTCTCAAAGGCTAAATCTGCTTCTTCCTCAATAATTAAAATCACATCGAGAGACAAGGTGGATTCTTGGGAGGGTATTCGTAGACTCTACTATAGCGTACTGCAATCTACCCTTCTGTATGGGGCTTCCATCTGGGGTCTGAGGGATCAGGACAAGCTCGAGACTGCTCAGCTCTCATTCCTGAAGAGGATTTTTCACTTACCTAGAAATGGAGCTGGATATCTCATACGCCTGGAAACCGGTGTTGATCACATTACATGTGAAGTCCTGAAGCAAGCCTTGAGCTGGATCATAAGGATTTTACAAATGAGCACTGATCGTCTGCCCAGAATATGCCTTGAAAGACTTATCTCTCTAGCCTCTAGTGACTCCTCAAATATAGTCTCTGGTTCGGATGACAGGTACAATTGGGTGAAGCAATTGAAAAGCCTCTTGGTTGGGGTAGAAAGTGGAGACTTGTGGCACAACCTGTCACCCGCGTATTGGGAGCAGAGAACGTTCGAGATTATCAACCAATTCAGAGCCAAGACGAAGTATGAGGACTACCTAAGGTACTGTGGGTCCACGTCCATTTTACTGAAGGTTTTAAGGAGCCCTCTTGATAATTTTAAGAATTTCTACCCTGATAGAGCTCCACTAGCCTTCATCAGATTGAAAATGCAGCTCAGAGTACTCTCGACTCACTCCAGACGTTTGATCATCGATGATACTCTCTACCAACTCGACCCCACCCAAATCTGCACTATTTGCACCCAGTTGGCCCACGAGGATATTCTCCATATTTTGTTGGATTGCCGGTTCTACTCGCCTCTGCGAAGCCGCTATCTCCCGAGATTCCTCTGGGACGTCAATACCCGAACGTTATCAGGCCTGTCTGCTTTCCTGAACTCAAACGATGTGAGATGCATCCGCATTTTGTGCTGCTACTTCAAGAAGTGTTTCCAGCTCAGGGCTGCCGAGTTCAATGACTAAGCCATGCTGATGCCAACTGACTTATTATTTTATTTTCACATCATTATTCTTGAGTAATCTGCTCTGCGAATTGTACATTACATCAAGCCGGTGTTGATTTGTGCTGCTGTAACCGCTGATAGAAAACTCGTTTCCGATTTTTTTTTTTTTTTAATTATAATTATGATTATATTGATATTGGTTTTTTGGATTATTATTATCATTACGCTTATTACTCATCTACATATATCTCTTACTCTTATTTCTTTTGTATAATGGGCTCCCCCTGCTAAGTGATACCATGTAGCAATTACAGTTAAATAAATAAATAAATTATTTAAATATAAGTTTGTAATTATCGATTTGGTAAAATATAATTCCTTAGAATTTTAAATTTATACGGATTTATTTTTTATATCTTTTTATTGGTAATGATAATTAGTGATGAATAATACTATTTTTGAAGTTGAGTTAAACTTATTGAGAGCAATTGAAAAACACATCAATTGTCTGAGGCTCTTAATCACACGTAATTTTTACATTCGTAAGGATTTTTTTTCTTTTCTATATTTTATTAGATATATTATATCTATATCTCTAAAATTATGATTTTTAATTATTATATATATTGTAACATGATGGAAATCATGTACTGTTCCTCGCCTGAACTGGCCGCTGATTAAAAGGGGGGGGGGGAATTAGGAAATTATCCCAGCGAGGAGTCGGATCACCCAAGGCCACATTTTCACAATTAGTTCTCATATTGATTTCATTTTTGTTTATTTTATAGGTCAATTCTAACGCTGTTGCGCTCACCGCGGTTTACGCATCAGTTCTGAGACGAGGGGAGTGGAGCGGAGCATCGGAGAGAGCTACAAAGTCGGCGCTACGGCAAATGACGAGTTGGTACACCGACAAGCACGCACACACCGAGCCTGCAGAGACTCACACCGACAAGCACGCGGGAGACGATAGTCGCACGCCAGCAGGCAACTCAGGCCTCTACGTGTGGACCCCCACCACCTTACCGATGTTACTGTGGCGCAAGGCAACCACATAAAAAACTCAGGCTGTAGCATCGAGGGAGCATCGGATCATGTTGGCCCCGCCGCCGTTGAATGCGGAACAGTTCACCGATTGCGAGGCGCAAGTCCAAAGACTTTGGGACCATTAAATTAGGAATTATGGCCAGTGCAAATGCACGATTAGAACATGAATACTCCGCGCGATATCGGTAGATTAGGGTGGGGGTAGGAGAGAAATTGAGGTTCCTCGGGGCGATGTATTACCCGAGGAATCACTCTTCGCTGGGATTTCAGTTGGTAACGTCGCTCTATGCAATTCAGTCGACTTGCTCTTGGAGCTCGTTAGAAAATTCAAGTAATTAGTCTTTGGGGTATTGTGCCTGGATTTTTCCGGTCATCGTCCGAGATCGCTGCCGTATCCAAGGGTCCAGACGAGGTTTTCCTGAAGTTTATCGCGGATCAACAGTTAGCGTAATTTTGTTTGTGAGTGCTCGCGTGGCTTTCGAACGTATAGCCTCCGGTCGCCATTTGGGCACGATTTGAGTACAAAGTAATCGTACTATGAGACGCGGCACTCAGTGGCCTTGGGCCTGTTTAATTGTCTTATTTACTGAACGTCAGGGTTTCATTTCTTTTCATTGTGACTCTTTTTGGAACTGCATTTTTTTTGTCCGTGTGGCTCTCGCGTAGTCGTCGCGTTCGGGTGATCCTCGCGTCCGTGCGTTATCTACGCCACTGAATTCTTTGGTTAACAATTACCAAGATTTATTGAAGGTGAAATCAAGTTCCGTTAGCTCTCTCCGCTAGTCGGAGTTTATGATTTTGCAATTATCACTACCGTTTTCTATGATTATTATTTAGGTTTAATATGTTTTTTTTTATATCGAGTCGGGGAATTTACCCCTTCAATTTTTTTTGTTAGAATACATTCATTTTACACGGTGGTGAGTGTATCATTTTTTTTGCCCGTTTCCACACGCCTCCGCGGTTTTCTGAACTAGTCGTGGAACGCGCTTCGACATCGGGACTTTCTCCTTGGAAGGTTAAAAGGACTGGCGCCCTTCTGGCATTTTTTTTGGTTCCTCTCGTTGATCACCTTCGTACTTTATTCAGGTGGAGAGGTTCTATTCAGGGCGACCAATGTTCGTGAAGGACGACACATATGACGCCCGCATAAGTGATTGGAAAAATATCTCACAACTTTTTGGTACGGGCAATTGCCCGTACCCCCCCCCCCCCCCC
>NW_021680836.1:27924-45778 GCF_001412515.2 Diachasma alloeum | reverse complement strand
ATTAAATATATATTATATTTGCATAATACAAAATTGTAGTCCATTTAGTTCGCCGCCAATTCCAGTGCGCCAGTCGCGGTCCATAACTAGCCTCTTAGGCGCTTATGTGCGGATCTTGGGGCGGACAAGCCTCGTCCCTGGTGGGCTCTCAATGCCATAACCCCCGGGGTTGCAGTAAGGGCAGTTCGTGTTGTTCATGCCCGCCTCCCCGCATTTTCCGCAGAATGTCCCCCTGAAATACGGGCAGTCCGAAGCCCGATGAGATGGGTTACTGCAGTTGCCGCAGCCCGATCAAGCACCCCATTCCATCCACATGTGTGGACTTTCCTCGATTTGTTTGGCGAGGTCCCGAGCTCGACCATTGCTCGCCTCCGCCCTAACATACGGCAGGGGTCTGTAGCGCGTGTTAGTCGCGCATGTCTGCAAGCATGGAGGGTCGCTCACCACGATGGACTTCAGGTCCGCCATCAACTCCTCCACTAGGGTTTGGAGCTTGGCCACAATGGGCACCACCTCGTCAAAAACGGGATGTTCGCTCTCGAGGTATGGCTTCTCCACCATGTCCTCCAAGATTACCAAACCTCCCGTGACTGATTTCAAGCCGGCCAAAGCCTGCTTCACCTTAACCTGCTCCATTCTGTAGGGAGGGAAGAATGGACCATGAACAACTAATGAGATGAGAGGATAAATACTATGGGTTTCCTAATTTCGTGGCTCACTCGTCGTCAGCATTGCGCGCGAGTCGCTCATTGTCCGCGGATGCCACGAGTTTCAAGTCTTTGACGTGGTGTCTACCGGCGATATTACCTGCCGCATCTAATAATTCGTAAACAAAATCCGAGTATATCTCTTTGATACGGTAAACATTCGTACTCCCCTTCAGAGCCAACTTGAAGGTAAAGCCTCTCGGTCCTGAAGACAGTACTCGTATCTTACACCGGAAGAGATCGCCGTCCGCGAATTTTACGTCCCGATGGTGACGATTGTAATAGCGAGCCTGCTGCTTGAACGACCTATCCAAATTATCAGAAATTAAATCATAAATTTCTGTCATGCGTTCCATCCGTTTCGTCCATTTTGCGGCATTCGGGACCGCTATCTCTTCATCTAGCGCTTTCATTTTCCGCAAAAATAGACTATCGCGAGGCTGAGGACCGAAATTCAAGGACGCGGGCGGAACATGTAATGAGCTGTGGAGCGCTGTATTATGCGCTGAGAGAAATTCGTTCAGGTGCAAATCCCATTCACCATGACCTTGTTCGACGACACAAATCATCATCGTTTTCAACACGCGATTTACGCGTTCAACGGGATTGGCTTCAGCGTGGTAGGGTGGTGTGGTTGTATGGCGGATATTAAAGGATTTCGCCATTTCCTACATCAATTTATTCTTAAATTCCATACCGCCATCTGTAAGGATCACGCGAGGTGTCCCCAAGCGAAAAATTATTAAATTCTCAAATTCGGCGATGATGGATTCACCATCCGCCTATTTTAATGGTGTCACCTGTACCCACTTAGTAAACAAATCCTGAAAAACCAATAGGTAACAATAACCTGATTTTCTCGGTGGGAATGGACCCATGATATCCGCGGCAACCACTGTCCGCGGTTCATGAAAAACGCGCTGTCCCATCGACTCGGCGGTTGTAATTGTAAGACTTTACACGTCTGGAAAACTTCACTTGAAGTGACGTATTTGGCTACAGCCTTGGACATTCCTGGCCAATAATACGCGAGGGCTACTCGAGCTTACGTTTTTGCAATCCCTAAGTGATCTGATCGCGGTAAGTCATGGGATTCTGAAATAATATCTAATAGCGACGACTTCGGGGGAACGAGCTTCCACGCATGGAGGTCCTCCGCAACCATTGAAACCAGAGGATTCGGTCAGTATCGAAACAACTGATTGTTCTCCACCTTCCACCCTTTAAATTTACCCGGCCTTATTTAGACGCCTTTCTGCAAGAATACCATTCGTGCTCCGCTTCCGCCGCGATCTCTTCAATAATGTTTCCCTCACTTCCTTCCGCCGAAGTATAAGGGTCTTCAACCGCATTAATTTCATTATCTTCCACCTGCGTACACTCGTCCTCGTACATTCGTGATAACGCGTCGGGAACTTCATAGAGTTTCCCAGGCTTGTGCACAAGATTGTAATCGTACTCCTGTAAACGGAGTGCCCACCTTCCTAACCGGCCGGCCGGGTCTTACAAATTGTGAAGCCATCGTAACGCGCTATGATCGGTAACTACCGTAAAATGGTAACCTTCAATATAACGTCTGAAATGGTCGACAGCCCACACGACCGCAAGACACTCTTTTTCCGAAACAGAGTATTTACGTTCAGCCTTATTCATAGTTCGGCTCACGAATGCTACTACATACTTGACCCCATCGATAGTTTGGGTGAGAACGGCTCCCAGGCCGTATGCACTCACGTCGGTCTGAACAGTAAATGGAACCGAAAAATCCGGATACGACAAAATTGGTGCAGTCGACAGCGCGGCTTTAATACGCGAAAACGCAATCGATTGCTCGTTACCCCATCTCCATTTCATGTCCTTAAGCAACAGACGCGTAATAGGCTCCGCCATGGATGCTAAATCGGGGATAAAACGACGATACCAGGTTACATGTCTAAATATCACACGTCAAAATATCACGTCAAAATATCACACGACAAAATATCCCCCAAATGTGGTAATGAGAAATAATCAATGTAAAAAAATATATATTTTCAGAAAAAATACGAAAAAGAGGAACTATTCAGTATACAGTATTAACTTCCAGTACATCCAATCAGAATATTAAATAAACAATAATAAATTAAACATTAACATTCACAGGCGCACACTAAGAGATATGCCACTTAAGTACTTGAGCGCATCGTTATTTATATCAAAAGCAGTGACCAAAGTACGTAAGCGAGCTTCATAATCCACATAAGCTTTTCTCCTCGTTGATGCCACAACCCTTCCAGATAATAATTGCTTAACAACAGTTTCTGTTGTCACTTGCTCCCTTTGCAATGTAGAAAGAAACCGACCCATTTGAGCGTGTGTCCTAATAACCCTCGTGTTAAATCCATTATGCCAACCTTCTAGCGCGCTGTTGGTTCTAGGATCATCACTAATTACAACGTCATAGCAATTCCAAAGTGCAATTTCAAACCTTCCTGACCTATATGCTCTGCCACGTTTGTGACCGATCCACGTATCTTTAAAATACTTGATTAGGGGAGCAAGAGTCGCGGCGTTTTCAATAAAATACGGTGATTTAACTAGTGTTGTATAATACGCATAGACATAGATAATTGGAACGAATGACAGAGCAATTAACATTCGAACTTGTTGTGAAAATTCAAGATCGTTAATATATGTAACTTGCAATCCACAACTTTGAACGTGCCTATACACACACCTATATACACACTGGCCAAAATGAAAAAAACACCCATGCCGAGGGACAACAGGGAACACTGTGTTCAAGGCATTCAGAAAACCTCTTTCGAAGTCCGTGATGAATAGGCCTGGATGATATTCAAGACCTTCTTCTTCTATCAATTGTTGCAGAACTTTGATGTACAATCGTTCCTCTTTATTAGGCGCCAAAATATATACGAACGGCAACACTTTTTTGTTCGTTTCGCCTGTGACATCATCTANAGAGTATTTACGTTCAGCCTTATTCATAGTTCGGCTCACGAATGCTACTACATACTTGACCCCATCGATAGTTTGGGTGAGAACGGCTCCCAGGCCGTATGCACTCACGTCGGTCTGAACAGTAAATGGAACCGAAAAATCCGGATACGACAAAATTGGTGCAGTCGACAGCGCGGCTTTAATACGCGAAAACGCAATCGATTGCTCGTTACCCCATCTCCATTTCATGTCCTTAAGCAACAGACGCGTAATAGGCTCCGCCATGGATGCTAAATCGGGGATAAAACGACGATACCAGGTTACATGTCTAAATATCACACGTCAAAATATCACGTCAAAATATCACACGACAAAATATCCCCCAAATGTGGTAATGAGAAATAATCAATGTAAAAAAATATATATTTTCAGAAAAAATACGAAAAAGAGGAACTATTCAGTATACAGTATTAACTTCCAGTACATCCAATCAGAATATTAAATAAACAATAATAAATTAAACATTAACATTCACAGGCGCACACTAAGAGATATGCCACTTAAGTACTTGAGCGCATCGTTATTTATATCAAAAGCAGTGACCAAAGTACGTAAGCGAGCTTCATAATCCACATAAGCTTTTCTCCTCGTTGATGCCACAACCCTTCCAGATAATAATTGCTTAACAACAGTTTCTGTTGTCACTTGCTCCCTTTGCAATGTAGAAAGAAACCGACCCATTTGAGCGTGTGTCCTAATAACCCTCGTGTTAAATCCATTATGCCAACCTTCTAGCGCGCTGTTGGTTCTAGGATCATCACTAATTACAACGTCATAGCAATTCCAAAGTGCAATTTCAAACCTTCCTGACCTATATGCTCTGCCACGTTTGTGACCGATCCACGTATCTTTAAAATACTTGATTAGGGGAGCAAGAGTCGCGGCGTTTTCAATAAAATACGGTGATTTAACTAGTGTTGTATAATACGCATAGACATAGATAATTGGAACGAATGACAGAGCAATTAACATTCGAACTTGTTGTGAAAATTCAAGATCGTTAATATATGTAACTTGCAATCCACAACTTTGAACGTGCCTATACACACACCTATATACACACTGGCCAAAATGAAAAAAACACCCATGCCGAGGGACAACAGGGAACACTGTGTTCAAGGCATTCAGAAAACCTCTTTCGAAGTCCGTGATGAATAGGCCTGGATGATATTCAAGACCTTCTTCTTCTATCAATTGTTGCAGAACTTTGATGTACAATCGTTCCTCTTTATTAGGCGCCAAAATATATACGAACGGCAACACTTTTTTGTTCGTTTCGCCTGTGACATCATCTATACGTTCCATCACTCCATGAATAGAATATAATTGTATAAATATCCCAGGCAGCACTGAAAATGTTCCATCGGGCATCCAAACACGACAACGAGCTAAATTACGCAAATTTGCAGTTGTTGTGTATATTAAGAACCTGTTCTCATCTCCTCCACTGTCGTGAAACAAAAAATTTTCACCACTCAATGTCTTTGTAAAATACTCAGGAATTATTAGCGGGCCACGTGAAGCTGGAGTGAGTAGTTCCGGTCGTGCGGCCGCTCGTACTCGTTGGACTGTCCTTTTCAATAACGATAGGTCAGGTAGCTCGGCCGAAACACCTGGCACTGCTTCACTGCAAGCACTAGCAACTAAACTACTCGTACTCTCATCGTTGCTTTGCATTGCTTTTTTGTTCAAATTGGAGACGATCTTCCTGGCAGCCACTTTAGCCGAATTTGGTAAATGAGAATGCTCCGATTGCGATAGGATTTCTCCTGGAACAGTGATGGGGAATCAGTGACCTCGAAGTTTCATAATTAATTATTTTTAAGCAGTGCAAACTTACCACTTCTCCTATCAGAAGACGCATGGACTAATCCTTTACATCCCCTCTCGGAAGCATATTCAACGCACCTCCACGTCACATTTCCAGGTTTTTCCCGTTCTTCCCTAGACGCGCGTTCTGTCGCGGTACTCACCTCCGCATCGGTGATCAGCCGTTCGGAGTTCTCGCGACCAAAACGTTCGTATGTAGGTGGAAAGTCATTTTCGTCATTATCAAGTGCTACTGCTGTCCCGTGATTCAGCTTGAAATTGGTATTTGGATTTTTACGTTGAGTCAATCGTGACGATATAGTTGTGACAATGTCAGACTGCGGATAGTCCTGGTTTGAATCACTGAGATGCGCCTCTCCTTTCCTCGGATTGGAAGACAACCGCGTCCCGCGGTTATTATCAACCGTGATTCTCGAAATGTCCGTTGAGTTATCCGAATTCCTATCAGGGGACCTAGCCGATGTCATATTACCGAAGGCAAGTTTTGAAACGCGCGGTATACGAGGGAGTTGGGTCCTTGAAACGTTGGGAGACAATGCCAAAGCCATTATTGCTGCGCTCCCTTCGCATTTCCCCCTGACCTTGATTTAGCGGTGTGGTTGGTACATTCGGGTGCTTTCACACCACTCATTCCACACGCGTAACAGTAAATTTAGGTCTGCGGCTGTTTACAAGTCGCGCGATTGTGACCGGACTTCTGACAATTGTGACAGACATTCAACATCATTCAACTTAGCAGGCATCGACTTTGCCGACGCTGAACCAGACTTAGGAGTAGTGACTGGGGACGTCCGTCCACCAGCTGAAAGCGTAACCCCCGGTTTTGCGGCCTTCGCTACTGCGAAATACGCTCGCGCTGGCAAAACAGGGGTGTCAATCGTGGCAGCCTGAGATACAGTGGGCGTTTTCTGACTAGAAGGTCGCCGAAACTTAGCTTTCTGCTCGGACTTCTTCGCGTCTACAGCAATTTTAATGGGCTTGTGAGGGCCGGTACTCCCACTCAACTCGTTTACTTGCTCTACGATTGCTTTGACTCCTTTCTTCGCGTAGCGCGATGGTACATACGCGCGATGAGGATAGATACTCTCGATGGGATCTGGAGGCGGTTTCAGCGGTGTACGACTGTCTCGAATCAAAATCTAACACCAGACTCTCAAGTTCATCAAACGTAGTGAACTCACTGCGATGAATCATCGGGTGGTACTCGGGTCGCAAATGATTGTACCTGATATCGAGACGAGCATCTTTTGAGAAATTAGTATTATTAGATAGTTGCGATATTAAGCGGACTGCATCTAAATAATTCGCGCCACGCTCAAAAGGCCCTTGCGTTCTGTTCACGATGTCGACAATCGCGCGGCAACGTATGTCGATTGGACTCGAAAAACGTGTGAGAAGAGTGTCACGCAATTCCGTGAAAGTATTAAAACGCTCCCGATGATCTTCCCACCAATTATACGCGACATCCTTGAGAATCGTAGGCAAAACTTGAAATAACTCATCGTCAGGAATACCACACGTCTCCTGACGCACTCGCAACTGACGAATGCATTCATCGATACTCTCATGGGGTAAACCCGAAAAACTTAATTTCCGTCCCAGACCGCGATCAAACATGGCGGCATTATACCGTCTGCCCTCACGACCAGGAGAGAGATGATCGAGTCGCATCTCTGGGGTAACCGTACTTGGATAAAACTGTCCATTGTTCCAAAATCCTAAAATTGCAGTAGGTACATTAGGATTAAACCCTGAGGGTACCGTAGTTGCCTGAGAAATTATAGGATTTGCGGGCCTGGATAATCCTGGATTGATTCTAGGACAGTTTTGTCCCGGACAAAATATCCCGGACAAAATCTCCCCGAGAAAAATTTCCCTAGACAAAATCTTCCCAGACAAAATCTCTCCAAAAAAGAGTTTCCCCTGGGAAAATCTTCGTAAGAATGGAATTTGCGATTAGGAAATCGGATCCGGCCAAAATAAGTCCCCCTTTGCAACCTTTCTTCTACTCGACACATCTCCAAATCACTCTCTTCGAATTTTTATCATGAAGGTAATACATATATCTTTCCTCATTCACTAGAATCTTGCCTTCTTTGTTTGATTTTGTAAAGAGCACTCACAACGGCCAAAATAATTATTTCCAACACTTTGAAATACAGTAAAACACCCTTGTATGTACTCAACTGCTTGTCCTGGGAGCTCAATCCCGACTACCGAATTATCAACAATGGGAATAAAATGAGCCGAATTTTATCACCATCGACAATTACAGTCGTACACAAATCGCTTGAATAGCAACACACGAACAGGGATTAACCCACACATACAGTACTAAAAGTAGAGTAATATCTCGGGGATTGAATTCATACGGATTGTTATTTGCGGAAAATTTACCTCTCAGAAGACTCGTTGAAAGGAATTTTTTCGAGGAAATTTCGCAAAAAGGAATTGTCCGGGGAAATTTTTTTTCCAATGGGATTCTTTCAAGAGGAAATTTCTCTCCGGGGAGATTTTGTCCGGGAAAATTTTTTTTCAGGAGGACTTTGTCCGGGAGATTTTGTCTGAGGAATTTTTTTTCAGGGAGATTTTGTCCGAGAAATTTTGTCCGGGAGATTTTGTCCGGGGAAAAACTGTCCGACTACCTCCTGGATTCTGCTCCGCGAAATGAACACGAGGTTGACGACGCCCCTGATTGCGTGAATGAGACCCCAAGAGCAATCTTGTCCAAAATTGTATCCTCAAATTTAGCGTTCGAGACACTGGTGGTCACCGTCCGATCATTCCCAGTGTGGTTGTACCAGGTACGGGGAATCGCCCCAGGCCCCTGATAATACTGAGGCCCCTCGAAATTATCTCCCTGGTTGGCCGCAGCCCCACCTGACATTTGGGTAGGTTGTGCTTGAGGCCTAGGAGTGCTTCTACCTGGGCTTTCAGTTGGTACCTCGGGGAAAATTAGGGTTGGTTATAACTCTGGCTGTTGAGCCCGGTGAACCGAAACTTGCGGTCCACTGCCTGCACCAAGCCCACTCATATTCTGAGGTGAGCTCGTGTGTTGGAGGATTCCCGGTGTGCGTGAAGCGCGACTAACGTTATCGAACATGGACGACATATTGTGGAGGAAACTATTCGCCACTGTGGACGTAACCGTAGTTGTTGTCGATATCGACTGCACCGATGATCTCGCGATACGCTGTTGGAGAATTGCGGGGTCGACTTGTGACAAGTTGTGCACGGGCTGCTCAACCGTTTCATCCCGCATGGTCTCCGGTTGCATAAAATTTGGCCTCTCAAAATCAAATCCATCGAGGTTGACATCACTCAAACCCGCGAAATAATCATCGACTAGGGACCATGGTACGTCTGCTTACTTCACACGACATAATGCGCGGCACGCCCTGTCGACTAAAACATAAGATCCTACTGGACTGCCCCCTACGCTTGGCAGAAAAACGCGGAGACACGCGAGATCCATTGAACGGACATGATCCGTAATTTTAGTTCGGAGATCCATCGTACTCAGTAATTTATACGACAGCAATGGGAATGGATTAGCGTATCCTCCAACCAACTCATCCTAATGGCACGATGCCCCCAAAACCCAATAAATCATGATAAAAGAAATTCGTAGTAGTTTAATTTTCCCAAAGATTTAATTAATCGATAAAGAAAATCAATTCGGACTTAATCGACCTTCCCAAAAAAAAATCCTTCTATACCACTGCCAATAAAAAAAAGACAGTTGATTCTTTTCTCAACAAAAAAAAAATCAAAGAAATCAACCAGAAAAAAAGAATTCGAAAGGGAATAATCATAAGGAAAAACAAATCAGTAAGCCAAACAGAAATCGATTATTCACCTAACTTCCCCCAACAGAATTTCTAACAAAAAAAAACTCAAAAATCCGAATCACTCAGTCCCAAAAATAAATCGGTTGTTCCCAAAAAACTAATTTTTAATAGTAACAATTTTATGGGCTGTAGTGGCCACGCGGGGAGTGTGTGGCTCCGGCGGTCATCCAAGCTAAGCAGCGTTCAGTCTGCCCAGTACTTGGATGGGTGTCCGCTTAGGCACACCTAACCGCGTGGGACTACAGTCGCTGGGCACGAATTTAGAGAACCACTGTGCCCATTGAGTCAGTGTGACCAATGGACACTGAAATCCCTGCATTATCGGCCGGCTGCACGAATGAGGTTTTCCATGGTTTCCCTGGCAGTCCAATCCCGAATGGGGTGCAGTTGAGGATAAAATAAGTCGGCCCATGGTAACGCAGATAAGGAAGGGAACAAAATGTAAAAACCCGAGAGGGTATACATATGGAACGAAAAATAAAAAAATAGTAACAATTTTCCGAATAGAACTAATATTTATAACAAAAAAAAAATTTTTGATCCCTAATTAATTGCAAAAAGAATATTGAGAGTCACTCTCCATCCCTTATTCCAACGCGAATAGTGCTAGAGGTCAATGACCTCGCGCGGCTACCAGATAGTTGCGAGAGTACAGTAGTACTCAACAGCCGACCGTGAGCGACCGATAAATCCCCGCCGCTCGACGGTCCCACTGAAAGCGTGAAGCGAGAGCGACTCGACGAATATTGTGCGAGAGAGACGCGAGATATCCCGCATTCACCGGAGCGAAAGTTCTCCGCCCGACACCTCGAGCCCGATGTAAACAAACCCGGAATGCGAGACGAAATAAAACGGATCGATATATGCCGACGGATCGACATGTTATAATACGTCAACAAGGGAATTTTAATCCCGAATTCGAATATCCCACGAATAGTTCAACGATGAAATTCAGTGCGTGAATTTTATTAACAATTTCTCCGAAATACTAATCATTCACCGTAAAAAAAATTACTAATCAAATAGAAAACTTTATAATTCATATCACCCGTTAATTGGCCCAAAGACCCCACGTTGGGCGCCAAAAAGTTGTGAGGTATTTTTCCAATTACGTATGCGGGCATCATACGTGTTGTCTTTCACGAATTTTGGTCACCCTGAATAGAACCTCTCCACCCGAATAAAGTACGAAGGTGATCAACGAGAGGAACCAAAAAAAATACTAGAAGCGCGCCAGTCCTTTCAAACTTCAAAGAACAAGGTCACGATATCGAAGTGCGTTCCACGACTAGCTCAGAAAACTGCGGAGGCGTGTGGGAACGGGCAAAAAAAATGATACACTCAACATTGTGTAAAATAAATGTATTCTAACAAAAAAAATTAAAGGGGTAAATTCCCCGAATCGATATTTAAAAAAATATATTAAACCCAAATAATAATCATTATTATAATAATCATAATAAAAACGGTAGTGATAATGGCAAAATCATAAATTTCAACTAGCGGAGAGAGCTAACGAAACTCGATTTAATCTTCAATAAATCTTGGTAATTATTAACCAAAGAATTCAATGGCGAGGATAACCATGGACGCGAGGATCACCCGAACGTGAGGACAACGCGAGAGCCACGCGGACAAAAAAAATACAGTTCCAAAAAGAATCACAATGAAAAGAAATGAAACACTGATATTCAGTAAATAAGAAAATTAATTAGGGCCAAGGCCACTGAGTGCCGCGCCTCACAGTACGACTACTTAGTACTCAAACGGTGCCCAAATGGCGACCGGAGGCTATACGTTCGAAAGCCACGCGAGCACTCATAAACAAAATTACGCTCACAGTTGATCCGCGATAATCTCCAGGAAAACCTCGTCTGGACCCTTGGATACGGCAGCGATCTCGGATGATAACCGGAAAAATTCAGGCACAACACCCCAAAGAATAGTTACTTGAATTTTCGAACGAGCTCGAAGAGCGAATTGAGTTAATTGCGCAGAGCGACTTTACAAGCTGAAATCCTAGCGAAGAGTGATTTCTCGGGCAATACATCGCCCCGAGGAACCTCAATTTCTCTCCTACCCTCACCCTAATCTACCGATGTCGCGCGGAGAATTCATGTTCTAATCGTGCATTTGCTCTGGCCATAATTCATAATTTAATGGTCCCAAAGACTTGGGACTTGCGCCTCGCAATCGTTGAACTGTTCCGCATTCAACGGCGGCGGGGCCAACATGATCCGATGCTCCCTCGATGCTACAGCCTGAGTTTTTTATGTGGTGGCCTTGCACCACAGTAACATCGGTGAGGTGGTAGGGTTCCACACGTAGAGGCCTGAGTTGCCTGCTGGCGTGCGACTATCGTCTCCCGCGTGCTTGTTCGTGTGAATCTCTACAGACTCGGTGACTGCGTGCTCGTCGGTGTACCAACTCGTTATTTGTTGTAGCGCCGACTTCGTAGCTCTCCCCGATGCTCCGCTCCACTCCCCTCGTCCCAAAGCTCACGCGTAACCCGCAACAGCGTTGGAATTAGGCGATAAAATAAACAAAAATAAAACCAATACGAGAACTAATTGTAAAAATATGGTCTTGGGTGATCCAACTCCTCGCTGGGGTAATTTCCTAATTCCCCCCTCCCACCCTTTTAATCCGCGGTCAGTTCAGGCGAGGAACAGTACATGATTTCTATCATGTTACAATATATATATTATATCTATAAAAAATTATTCCAAGATAAAATGAAATTTTTCCAAGTAATACATGGCGGAATAGATTGACCTCAAAAAACGTTATACTCTTTTCTTTTCGAGAGGATCAATGAATTGTGAAATTATAAATTCAGGCCCGGTTGCACCAGCTTCAGGTAACAAAAATGTTAGTTGAGGAAAAATGTAAATTTTAATGTTCAATGGATTGTTTTACCCGAGAGAGTAACTCAAATTTATCCCAGGAACAATAAATAATAATTTATCCTCGAGTTAAATCAGTGTTAAGGGAAGAATACTGTGAGTTTTAAAAGTCGTGGGTTGTTGGAGTGAGACTATTCATACGTTGATGATCGATTATATAGATGTGAAAACGAATAGTTAGTGCAAAAAAAAAAATTTTCTATTGTTCGTTTGCCCAAAAACGTTTAAAATTGCCAAAAACAGTCCAGGGCCTCCAATTTTTGAGCTACGAATGATTTTTTTTTTCAAAATTTTCGGAAAAACATGTGAAATAACAATTACAAGCTAGTTTTTGCTACATTTACTTTTTTTATACAAATAGTGAATTCTTTTATATGAAAAAAAAACGAAATCAGCTGTGTAGGAGTCGAATTCCAAAAAACTGGCTCGTAATTGTTGTTCCACACAGTTTTCCGGAAATTTCGAAAAAAAAATTTTTTGTAGCTCAAAAATTGGAGGCCTTAGACTGTTTTTAGCATTTTAAGCGTTTTCGGGGAAACGAACAATAGAAAGAATTTTTGTTGCACTAATTACTCGTTTTCAGATCTATTTAATCGATCTTCAACGTTTGAAAAGTCTCACTCCAATAACCCACGACTTAAAACTCACAGTAGTCTCGCCTTAACTCAAATGGAAGTACAGGATAAATAAAAAAATGTTCGTTCGGTCAAATATTCAAAAATGATGATCCGTAAGATATAATTGATCCGGATTCTAAATTTTACCATGGGATTTATTTGGTTAATAGGGCTTGGTGCAACCGGGCCTCATTCTTCAAAATAAAAGTGGGATTGTATGCATATTACAAATTACGAAATATGATTTCTAATTCTGTATTCCAATTTCTTCAATTTCAAGGTTGAAGCCATTTCCCTAGTTGAAATTTACTGAATAACCGAATTGTAAAATAATGTATTCATTCTTTCCAATAAAGATGCCATAGTATGAATATTATGAAAATTATTACTGTAAATGTAAATGTTGGTACATGTCTCCACAAACGTAAATTATTCCTTTCCTGAAAGGAAAATATGTGAAGAAAATCGTAGAAATCTCCGTTCTTGCTAAAATTTGAACTCCCATCATGACATCGCGCTTGATCAAAGATCTCTTTTTAACTTTAGGGCCCTTATGTAGCTTAAGCAAGCCCCGTCGCCCATCATGAGACTTCAAAGGTTAGAACATCGGTTTGTATCGGGCATCTGAGTCAGAACAATCAGTGATTTTAGATACATGGACAAAGTGGGAATCATTGCCTCCTCGGCAATCACGCACTTAATTTCCAAAATGAGTCATTAGCTGAAAAATTGATAACTCAATCACGATTCCTACATTTTTTTTCTCACAATCTGAATCAGGGCCAAGACGGTTAGAAGAGTCAGCTATTATCGAAAAATCCCCCTCCTGAAGGGGTCGAGCATCCAATTTCCAAAATAACGTATTAGGGGCAGAAGAGTCTACAGTTTCCGAAATATTCATCCCCCCTTCCCATCGTACCATCAGCAGTCCGATTTAGGGTTGAAAGTGTATAGAAAAAATTCAACCCCTGTAACCCTCAACCAAGAACCAAAAATTCCTTTCCTCCTCTCTTCACAGCCTTCACAATCAGATTTAGGCTCAGAAGAGTCAAAGAAAATTCCCTCCCCCCCTTTGGACATCCCACAATGCGATTAAGGGTATGAAGGGTCAGAAAAAAATCCCCTCCCCCTTGCATCCACAACAAGGACCTCAAAATTCCCCCCTTCCTTACCATCGCACCGTCAACTAGCCGATTTGGGGTCAGAAGGGTCAGGAAAAATTCCCCGCCCCCTTGGATTTCCCACAATCAGATTGAGAGTCAGAAGGGTCAGAAAAAATTCCCCCTCCCCTCCTCGCGCCCTTCGCAATTCGATTTAAGGTGAGAAGGGTCAGAAAAAGATTTCCCTCACCCCTAGGACTTTCCATAATGTAATTGAGGGTCAGAAGAGTCAGGAAAAAACTCCCCACCCCCCTTGGACTTATCACAATGCAATTAAGGATCAGAAGGGTCATAAAATTCCTCCCTTCCTGCCCATCGCACCCTCAACTAACCGATTTAGGGTCAGAAGGGGCAGAAAAAATTCGGCCCCCCTTGGACATCTGTCAATGTGATTGAGGGTCAGAATGGTCAGAAAAAATGCCCAAGGTTCAGGAAAATGCACAAGGTTCAGGAAAAATCCTCTCCCCCGTACATCCTCACCGAAGAACGCAAAATTCCCCCCTCCCCGCCCGATTTAAGGTTAGAAGGGTCAGAAAAAAATTCCCCTTGGATCTTCCACAATTCGATGTGGGGCCTGAAGGGTCAAACCCCTCCCCCTCCTCGGACCCTTCGCAATTCGATTTTGGGCCAGAAGGGTAAGAAAAAATATTCCCCCCCCCCCTTGGACAACCCACAATGCGGTTAAAGGTCAGAAGGGTCAGGAAAAATTCACCCAACCACCTCGCACCCTTCGCAAATCGATTTAGCGTTAGATGAGTAAAAAAAATTACCCCCCTCCCCGTAGAACGCACAAAAATTCGATTTAGGTTCAGAAGGGTCAAAAAAAAAATCCAACTCTCCCCCCTTTGGACTTCCCACAATGCGATTAAGGGTCAGACGGGTCAGAAAAAATTCCTTCCCTCTTGCATCCTCAACAAAGAACCCAAAATTCCCCCCTACCCATCGCACCCTCAACTATGTGATTTAGGGTCAGAAGGGTCAAAAAAAAAATTCCTCTCGCCGCTCGGATCCGCCACAATCCGATTTGAGGTCTGAAGGGTCGGAAAAAAATTCCCCCTCTCCCCACCTTGGACTTACCACAATGCGATTATGGGTCAGAAGGGTTAAAAAAATCTCTCGATCGCACCCTCAACTATCCGATTTAGGATCACAAGATTAAAACAAAATTCTCCTCCCCCTTGGACTTCCCACAATGCAATTAAGGGTCAGAAGGGTCCAAAAAAATCCCCCTCCCCTCCCATCGCACCCTCAATTATCCGATTTAAAGTCAGATGTATCAGAAAAAAAATTCCCCCCATCCTTGGCCTTCCCACAATGCGATTATGGGTCAGAAGGGTTAAAAAAAATCCCCCATCGCACCCTCAACTATCCGACTTCGAGTCAGAAGGGTCAAGAAAAATTCCCGCCCCCCCTCGTACCCTTCACAATCCGATTGAAAGTCAGAAGGTGCAGAAAAAAATTCATTCCCCCTTGCATCCCGAACCAAGGAACCAGCCCCCCCCCCTAACGCACCATCAACTATCTGATTTAGGGTCAGATGGGTCAGAAAAAAAATTCTCCTCACCCCTCAGATCTTCCACAAACCAATTTGGGGTCTGAATGATCGGAAAATAGTCCCTCCCCCATTCGTACCTTCGAAATTCGGTTTAGGGTCAGACGGGTCAGTAAACCCCCCCCCCCCACTCATGGATTTCCCATAATGCAATTAAGGGTCAGAAGGGTAAAAAAAAAATTTCCCTCCCATTGAAACCATAGCAGTCCGATTTATGGTCAGAAGTGTCAGCAAAAATTCCCCCCCCCCCTGGACATCACACAAGGCGATTAAGGGTCAGAAGGGTCAGGAAAAAATCACCTCCCTCTTGCATCCTCAACGAAGAACCCAAATTCCCCTCTCCACATCGCACCCTCAACAATGTGGTTTAGAGTCGGAAGGATAAAAAATATTCCCGCCCCCCCTTGGACTTCCCGCATTGCGATTTAGGGTCAGAAAGGTCAAAAAAATTCCCCCCCACCTTGGACTTCTCAAAATGGGATTGAGGGTCAGAAGGGTCGCAAAAAATCCCTCCTCCCCTCTCATCGCACCGTCAACTATCCGATTTAGAGTCAAATGGGTCAGAAAAAAATTCCCCTCACCCCTTGGATACTCCACAATCCTATTTCAGCTCTAAAGGGTCAGAAAAAGAAGCCCTCCCCCCTCGGACCCTTCGCTATTCGATTTAAGGTCAGAAGGGTCAGAAAAAAAAATTCCCCCACGCTTGGACTGCCCACAATGCGATTTAGGGTGAGAAGGGTCAAAAAAATTTTCCCCCGCCCCTTTAGACTACCCTGTAAGGATATTTTCCCGGGTTGTTCACCCAGGAAAAATCCAAACTACTTTTTAAGCCTTCTCTATCGCTCAATAATCGGGCGCCAGCCGAACCTTCACGGGAGGTTCGACGAAAACCGGCTTCTGAGGCAAACTCGTCCACTCAGAGGACTTTTTGTCTGGACAATGGGTTACCCAGCTAACATCAGCGTGATACAGTAGAGTGGGCAAGGTCCACCAGGAGTATTACCACCACATCCTTACGAGCTTTTGCAAGCCATGTATTATACCTTACGGCATAACTTCCCATAATGAATTAAATTCATGACCTTCTGGAGAGTCTTTCGACTCTGCCAGTGTTCCTTCTCCTGCCGAGTATTTCAACTCGGGGGAGTTTTCAGAGTCAAATGCGAATCAGCCGGGACTCCTCAGAGCCTGGGACGCCGAGAGGCTGATCCGACTAAAGTTGAACACTGTTACCCACTTCACGATCACGCACACTCTCGGCCACCAGTTACCGCTTCGGTCATCGCTCGTCACCGTCTTCGCGTACTCGACTGTCGGCACATGATCGGGTCGACAGGAGGACGATCTCTACTCCAGACCCACGGGCCCATGTGCTCGGCATTTGTTTCGCCGAGCCGGATAACGCCGGAAACAACGAAGTCGTTACTTCGTGTGCCGAAATAACTCCTTTTTACTAGTCGGGGATGCAGGAGCATCCCCCGACGCTCGCCGCCAACAGTTATTCACCGAGGCTACGTGGAGTCCGAAACTCCGTATCATGGCTTCTTCAGCCATTCCTCAGTCCAGCACACCGAGAGATTCTTTCAACCTCTCGGGTCAAGCGCTCCCGTTCGACTAACTCAGAATCTTACTAGAGCCTTCTCCCCCTAGTCTGGATATCTCAGCGACGATAGATCATTCCGTTACCCTATCCTCACCAATCAACCCGACGGGAACTCGGGGGCACCAGTCAAAGAGGATAGACCTGAGTAGAGGCCCGGATCGGGGGGTTTGACTGACTCCAAAAATGTTAGTTGGTACCCCATGGGAAAGGCGGCGTCCCGGTCGAATTGTCGGTAAATGCGAGTCGGGTGCGTGAGTAACTCGGCAGTAGCAGTCCCGCTGTGACAGGGACAGGTTCGGAGGGGGATTTTTGTCCTCCTTGTACTCAATGTTTACTTTATGTTTTTCAGTTGATTTATTCGCCGACTAATTAATATTAAGGGATGAAACAAAGACTGTTCAATGGAGAATTAAATTCCCCATCCATCAACCCCCGTTTCATCCCTTAATATCTGCAATAAAAGAATTAATATCGCGATGAAAGTCACGGCGCTATAAGAAACTCAATGTTTTATCGGCGCAGAGTGACTCCCCAATAATTCGCCCGCTAATTAACAAATCGTCTCTCGGCTCCTAATTAACAATAAGGAATGAAACCAACGCTGTTCGATGGAGAATTAAATTCCCCA
>NW_021680836.1:23918-24761 GCF_001412515.2 Diachasma alloeum | reverse complement strand
GAATATCGAGTGCACCAACTACTGAAACTTAATTCTCTAGAATACGGTAGTCGCTCGATTAGAGTTAAGGTTGAGCGAACAATCCACTGAAGAAATAGAATGAAGAGTTATCCAATCGTAGAATTGATCATATAATAACAATTTTTAATATAGAGTAAAATTCTCGCATACATAGAGTTATACTGTTTGCATTCTATTGCAGAAAATTATTATATTCATAAGTTCAATGTTTTTACTCATTTACTATACTGAAAAATTCTTGAATCAATTACTATTTCTAACGTAATTTGATTATTCACTCGGCGTCCATATGAAATCTCATCATGAGTAATATAATTGATGTAGCTATTTCGAAAATACCTCGATCATTTTGGTCATTCGTGGCTTGAAAATGCAATTCAGAATTAGTGATGCGAAGGAAAGAATGCAACTAATACTATTTCATACCTCACTTACGCGCTCTTTAAAAAGTGGACAAGTATATTTTACGTGAGAAATTTACAACCCCGAAAATATCATATTGAAAGGAAGCAGTAAATTGAATAGTCATATATCTGCCATAGCAAAATGCGTAAATTCAGATGGGTCCATATATGTCGTGGTTAATTTAGATCCGATATCAATATTAAATCCTCGGAATTAAAATTTTCATAGATCACCATCAACACTAATATCTTTTTTATTGTTTGAAAGAATGCGTCATTCATACATGACGATGGGTTCTCCATTAGAGAATTTCCGTTTCAAATCTATGTAGATTTCTATACCCATGATTCATCAATATTAGTTATCTGTGAATATACTTGATACTATCAAGTTACTTCTGTGGATATGAAAAAAATT
>NW_021680836.1:23004-23866 GCF_001412515.2 Diachasma alloeum | reverse complement strand
TTCATAGATCACCATCAACACTAATATCTTTTTTATTGTTTGAAAGAATGCGTCATTCATACATGACGATGGGTTCTCCATTAGAGAATTTCCGTTTCAAATCGATGTAGATTTCTTTACCCATGATTCATCAATATTAGTTATCTGTGAATTATACTTGATACTATCAAGTTACTTCTGTGGATATGAAAAAAATTGGAATCCGTGATAGATTGGACTAGGATAACTGAGGATGAATTTTCACGCTTCCCGCCAGAACTGTTTAAAAAATTTTATGCCGAAATGGCATTTGGCCGAATTCTGTAGGTAATGTAGAGAATCTGGGTCCGTAAAACAGAAAATTTGTGGTCGGTAATTATTTGACCCCTAAAGCGCTATATACTTAACAGATAGAAAAATTATTTTCATCACGCTGTGACTTCGGACCACCACGCTCCGCGTGCCTAAAAGTCCAATTTCCGCCACATTGTGATGAAAAATATAGTTCGTAACTCGTGAAAAAATGTTTTTTAGCTCGAGGGATTATATCACTCGCCTTCGGCTCATGATATAAACCTCCCACTCGCCAAAAAACACTGTTTTGCACTCGTTGCGAAATATATTATTCTGGATGAATTTTATTTATAGCAATTGGGAATAATTAGGGAGAATTTGGGAGCACGAAATTATAATTTAGGAGTCTACAGTTTATTTATAATTAATTGTTGTTTAAATTCCATATAGTTAGCAGATAATATATTGAAAAAAAAAATTGTGGTATGAATCGGTAGCAAATAATTTGGGAAGTTCAAAAATGTCAAATTCAGAATTAGGCAGTACATAAATATTTATTTATGAGTATCCTCATAAGAAAGTTGAAAAA
>NW_021680836.1:21346-21951 GCF_001412515.2 Diachasma alloeum | reverse complement strand
TTTTTTCCAGATTTTTTCGACAATCCATTTCAGAGATATGATTTTTTCTTCATTTTTCAATAAGTTCAGTTCTATTCATTGGATTTTCATTTATAACCCATCAAAATTTTCCATTTTCTGCTATCTATAAGAATATTTTGAGTATTTTTTTTCTCAATCTCTAGGTGCTCATAATAACGAATTCAAACAAAAAGTTGAAATACTTGATTTTTCAAAATTATGTCATGTTTTATTTTTTTCGAATTTTTTTCATTAATTCTTGTCATCAAAACAAGTATTTTGAACTGTCAAACAAGTTAGGTTTCGTCCTGGACCTATTTTATTTTCAATTTTTTCATGTTGAAATTCCGCGAATTTGGTCAAAACACCCTGAGACGACTTCGATTATGTATCGAAAAAATATGTAACATATAAGTATACATTTTAATTATTTTCATATTATTTGTAATCAAAGTCAATCAACCCAATTTTGCGGTATTTCAATTGGGGCATTCCATTTTGTCCTTCAATTATTTTTTTTGAATTGGCGTGATTTCAACTCATGCTGAAGCCATATTTTACCTCCAATATAAGTAATTTTTACCAAAAAACACAATTAATTAGCC
>NW_021680836.1:14441-14785 GCF_001412515.2 Diachasma alloeum | reverse complement strand
TCTCGAAGTGGGCAGGAAAATTATTTTGAATTTCAAAAATTCAAAATTGTGATTCGATGGATGCGGCAATCCGACCGCTGTCACCAATTGTTATGTCCTAACGAAGTAACTAGGAGGACAGTAGCGCCAATGAAATTTAGAGCGCCAATTTTTGACTGTAGATTCGTTTGCCGCCAAAGCTCTGATGAGCACCCCCTCGAAGTCCAATTGTTTAATCCCAGAATATTTGGTTGGAAGGGTTGAATTGTGAAATAAATTCAACACAAGTGCTTAAGAGAGCACATAAACACTTTTATTCAAAATACTTCAACTTCAGACTTTAAACTTTGCACTACAAAAAAAAA
>NW_021680836.1:603-14384 GCF_001412515.2 Diachasma alloeum | reverse complement strand
AAAAAAAATGAATTTAATAAACTCTAGAAAAACTCTACTGAAAAACTATTTGAAGAGAGAAGCTGGAAGCTGAAGGCTTCACCACCAATTTCCACGATGGAACTGACTTAAACTTAAATTTAACTCCAAGGGTTGGGTCCGCAACCCCACCGGACCGAAAGTTGCGCGCGCAATCCTCGCCCAGGGGAGAGGGAAAAGTGAAACTCAAGGAAAAGCGGGGAAATAAAAAAAAAGGGGAAGAAGGGGAGCGTGTGACGTCGTGAAACTTCGTCGCGAAGGGTCTCAGGCCCTCAGCCTAGCGAAACAATGAACAATGGAGAGCCCACACGTGTTAGTCACGTGAAACAGAGAACCTTTCGAAATAACCAGAACTGAGATTTTACGACATGGGACCGTAACCGTTAAATTTATTTTCTTCTCTAAATTTGGATTTTCGAGGAAAGTGTTTACTCAACGAGAATTTGGAGGGTTGTAAATTATAAGAGCAAAACTCAAGTATTTGACATTTACTATTTCCGTAACGGTTTTTCTCACGCTTGCGATGCTGTTTTTCGTTCTCTTTGTCCATTGTATTCCAGACTTTCTTTATTCTTCTATTTCTGGTATATTTTTAATTTCCTGAACTATTTAAATTATTTTCCAACAATAATTTGAATCTCGCGGACTATTATGGCCGATTAATAGCGCCATCTATAAATTTCAACGTCAAGACATCACAGCTGTGTTATGTCCTGGTAAATAACTAAAGTTATTCCCCAGCAACGAGCGCCAAAATTTAAAAACTGCCGTGGAAATCGCCTCGATCTGGATCCGTCTGGCCACCAAAGCCCTGATGGGCACTCCAGCGAAGAAAATTGGGAAAAATAATTGTTGGAGGGAAATTTAAACACTGATTTGAAAAAAATTAACACAAAAGTGCTAAGGGAGCACGTAACAATCTATTTATTTCGACTTGACTAACTTCTAACTTGGTATTTTAAAGGAGACAAATTTAGGTGTTCTCGCTGAACGGTAGGGTGTAACTAACTCTAACTTAACTCTAAGTTTTCAGATCTTGGGGCTGAAACCCCTCCCTACTCCTTCGCACAAGATGCGCGCGCAATTGCTTACTGTTAGGGGTAGAGGTGGAGGTACGTGACGTCACGTCTCTTGAGGTAAGGGACTCATGGGCCCGACATCGACGGACCGGGCAGGGGTGACACGTGTTTGGGATTAACCTTCGCTAGACCCACTTTATAGCACCTCGGGTTTTTCCCGAAGCAGCTACAAAGTAGTATTTTCGGTCTTCTGGGTAAAAACCCAATAAAAAATAGATTTTATTTATGACAGTGAAGTGTCGGATTTGAAATAAAATGTGCGCCAGAGGATTTCTCCTTTATGGTTCATTTTCCCAACGACCGTTCTGACCCTCTCCCCGTGTGCCGCCCGGGTTTTTCCCATCGCCCTTTCGAATTTTCCCCCATTTTCTAATTTTCGTAAAAATATACTTTTTAAAATTTTTTTTATTAGAATAAACCGCCAAACTACACTAACGCCGCGCCTAGGAACTTGGTCGCCACGTCACAGCTGGGCGAATTCCAAAATAGGGATAGTCTAGTAACGTCCTCCAGACCTCCAGGGGTCGCGGTTTCACCCATAACCGCTATGCCTTAGGTCTTTCATCGGTTTGTCGCTCAGTTCATCTAGTCCCGGCTTTCTTCAGCCACCTCTAGATGTCACTAACTATCTCTCTTCACTAAGTTCAGAGTTCACATATCTTTTTAAAGGGATTTCAACCCTTAACGAGAAAATCTGGGTACAACCCACAATGCGAGTAAGGGTCAAAAGGGTCAGGAAAAATCCCCACCCCTTGGACATACCACAATGCAATTAAGGGTCAGAAGGATCAGGAAAAAATCCCACCACTTGGACATGCCACAATGCAATTAAGGGTCAGTAGCATCAGGAAAAAATCCCCTCCCTCTTGCAACCTCAACAAAAAACCCAGAATTCCTCCCTCCCCATCGCACTCTCAACTATGTGATTTAGGATCAGAATGGTCAGAAAAAAAATTTCTCTTACCCCTCGGATCCTGTACAGTCCGATTTAGGGTCAGAATGGTAAAAAAAATCCCCCTCCCATACACTCAACTATCCGATTTAGGGTGAGAAGGTTAAAAAAAAATTCCCCTCGCTGCTCGGATTTGCCACAATCAGATTTGGGGTCTGAAGGGTTGGAAAAAAAGCCTCCCCCCCTCGCACCTTCACAATTTAATTTAGGGTCCGAAGGGTCAGGAAAAATTCTCCCTCCCCCCCTTGGGCTTCTCACAATGCGATTAAGGGTCAGAAGCGTCAGAAAAATATCCCGTCCCTTTTGCATCCTTACCACAATGCGATTAAGGGTCAGAAGGATCAGGAAGAATTCCCCCCCCCCTCGCACGCGTAGCAATTCGATTTAGGGTCAGAAAAGTAACCCCCCCCCCGCCCCCGAGGACTTCCCTCAATGCGATTAAGGGTCAGAAAAATAATTCCCCTCACCCCTCGCACCCTCATCAAAGAACCAAAAATTCGACCTCCCCCCCGTGCCTCCTCTGAGAATGACACATCAAAAATGAATTGTTTGATTAATCATTTGTAATGTCCAAAATTTTGTACTAGAAACTTTAAGGCTAGAATAATTTTATGTGAAATCATTAAGAACCAAACCAACAAGTATAAACTAAATTGAGTGCATTTCATCACTTGAACTCGATTAAAAATTCCGGAGACGGAATCGAGTTCAAAAGTGATGAAATGGTACACTCAGCATGCCCCAATTACCCAATACTAAGATTCCCACGCGAAGGAATGATTGAAAACCGACTAATTGAAAGCCCAAAAACCGAATGAACTACTTCCCCATAAAAATCAAAACAGTGGGAAAAGTCATACGACATTTTCCACCAATTAAAAATGGACTCGTTGGAGCCCATGTGACAAGTGACCCCAAAATTCATATAAAAATGTCAGAAAAACCAAAATTAAGCAGTCTTGAAGCAGCGACGGAGCAGTAACAATTCTGGTGGAAATAGTTCATTTAATCGGTCCGGTTTTTCAATCCTTCCTTTGATTACACGGGATAGTACTGAATTAATAGTAAGTTACGAACAATTGAAATTATCCGGGAATAAAATTTCTATAACCGAGAGTGGTGACTATTCTTGCAAATAAGGGATTCGTTTATTGTAACGCGTTGTGGACAGTCTCAACCAAACTCTTAAAATCTTCAACATCAACTGCCAAAAATTCATTAAAATATCAACGAGTAGAAGAAAGTTTTTCCGTGAAAGTATCCATAATAGCCTTTAGCGCGACTAATTGCTGGTCAGGAAATTACGGATTTACCCAGGGATCTACAAATACATCGAATAATTTATAAATAACAGACCGAATTGTGAGTAACAAAATTTGTAAACCCAAATTTGAATCCTTCAGATCATTCCAGGGATAGGAATTTTAGCTACCTAGATTTCTGTAAAATCACGCTCATGTTTTTGTAAACCGAGTAGTTATACAAAATATATTTAAATTCAAATTTGATTCCCATTACAACTCCAAATGTCTTGATTAGAAATTCGTCTCAACTCAAGCCCTATCCCTAAATCAAGCCCTTTTTCCCTTATATTTTAAAAAAAGGTAAGAGTATAAAACTTTGCGTCGTCCAGTAATTATAAAATTCAATAATTTTAGCTTTGATTTTAATGTGACAATTAAAACATGTCCATTCGACGCTAAAATCCTTCTCTGGACATAACACATTAAAGAATTAATTAAAAAGCCGGCCGATGCTATCCCACTGTCGACTCATTAGGCAGGCGGCTGGCCTGCGACTGCTGCTATGCAGGCTGTGCTGCTGACTTGACGGACCTGCTCTGTAATTCGGCGCTGCCGCCATCTCACGGAATCCCTCCCACACGACGTGCTAGTAGCATTAAGTACACTAGCAGTAATTTCTTCAAATTCATTAAAAAAACTCAATTAATGAGTGATAACTGACACAAATCTTCTGATAATCCACTTCCCAAGCATTATTCCACTTTATTTCTATCATTTTCATGCTTTTTAGACCCAAAAATGCACATCTACACACATCTACGCTATACCGTAGATGTAACGTGTTCCATAAATCTCCCGAGAGCACCCAAGGGGTGAGGGGAATTTTTTTTTGCCCATCTGACCCTAAATCTGATAGTTGAGGGTGGGATGAGAGAGGAGGAGGGATTTTTTTTACCCTTCTGACCCTTAATCGTATTGTGGCAAGTCCAAGGGGAAGGGGAATTGTTTTTGACCCTTGTGACCCTAAATCGGATTGTTGAGGGTGTGATGGGGAGATTTTTTTTACCCTTCTGACCCTTGATCGCATTGAGTAGAGTCCTCGGGGGCGGGGGGGAATTTTTTTTTACCCTTCTGACCCCAAATCGAATTGCGAAGCGTGCGAGGGAGGGATTTTCCTGATTTTCCTGATCCATCTGACCCTCAATTACATTGTGGTAAGTCTAAAGAGGCGGGGGTCGGTAATTTTCCCTGACCCTTCTGACCCTTAATTGCATTGCGGGAAGTCCACGGGAGGTGGGGAGGGAAAATTTTTAGACTCTTCTGACCCTTAATCGCATTGTGGGAAGTCCAAGTGTGGGGAAATTTTTTTTCCGACCCTTCTGACCCTTAATCGCATTGTGGGAAGTCCAAGTGTGGGGAAATTTTTTTTCCGACCCTTCTGACCCTAAATCGAATAACAATGACTCCGAGTAGGGGGGGGGCTTTTTTTTCGGACCCTTCAGACCCCAAATCGAGTTGTGGAAGATCCAAGGGGTGAGGGGAATTTTTTTCTGACACATCTGACCGTAAATCGGATAGTTGAGGGTATCTTGAGAGGGGAGGAGGTATTTTTTTTACCCTTCTGAGCCTTAATCGCATTGTGGGAAGTCCAAGTGTGGGGAAATTTTTTTTTGACCCTTGTGACCCTAAATTGAAAAGTGAAGGGTCCTCGAGGGGGGGGGGAATTCTGACCCTTCAGACACCACAGCGGATCGTGGAAGATCCAAGGGGATTTTTTTGGGGATTGTTGAGGGTGTGATGGGGAGATTTTTTTTACCCTTCTGACCCTTAATCGCATTGTCGGAAGTCCAAGGTGGGGGGGGGGAATTGTTTTTTCTGACCCTTCGGACCCTAAATCAAATTGCGAAGGTCCAAGGAGCGGGGGGTTTTTTTCCCGACCCTTAAGACCCCAAATCGGATTGTGGCGGATCCGAGGGGTAAGGGGATTTTTTTTATGACCCTTATGACCTTAAATCGGATAGTTCAGTGTGCGATGGTGGGGAGGGGGGAATTTTGGATTCTTTGTTGAGGGTGTAAGGGGGAGGGGATTTTTTCCTATCCTGTCACCCTTAATCGCATTGTGGGATGTCCGAGGGGGGGGGGATTTTTCCTGACCCATCTGACCCTAAATCGAATTGCGAAGTATGCAAGGGGGGGGGGACTTTTTTCTGACCCTTCAGACCCCAAATCGGATTGTGAAGTATCCAAGGAGTGATGGGAATTTTTTTCTGACCCATCTGATCTTAAATCGGATAGTTGAGGATGCGATGGGAGTTTTTTGTTACCCTGCTGACCCTTGATCTCATTGCGGTAAGTCCAAAGCGGGAGGGGGGATTTTTTTTCAGACCCTTCAGACCCCAAATCGGATACTTATTGGTGCGATGGGTGGGGGGTGGGGCATGTAGTGACTACCACTATATCCGCACACACCTGAGAAGCGATAGCCGAGACGCACCGCTCATCGACACGAGTGCTATCTCAGTCTAATATTCATTTCGCTCACTCGCACCTATTGTCACGCGTCTACCCGTCGAGGGACAATTAAATCCGCACTGACCATTCGTCAGATCATCTCCGACCTCAATTCGGAATACTCACATATATTTTCTACTGTACTTTTACTTTTACGTGATTACGAATAAATAGCTAATTTAGTATTTTAACTAAAACTCGTGAGTGATTGACTAAACCCTAACAATCCAAATCCTCAATCACGACATTGGTGACCCCGACGTGATCGTCAAAAACAGTTACAACGGATCTCGGGCGTTCAACGGACACGTGCCACGTTTTCGCCGCCTCCTCTCAACGTCTGAATCAAACAGTGTTTTCGTCTATTAACTTTCACATCCCACGTGTGCAGTGCATCTAAACATTTAAATCGTGCTCTCAAGGGATAAACTATTACAATAGCCAGCGTTTTAAATCTTCCGGTAAATTTTCGTGAAACCCAAGCGTTCGAGAATATTTCACGCGTCGGTTTTCGCCCCAAATTTGACCTCGAGGAGACAAAACAAACGCGCCCAGTGCTATTAGATACTCGTCAAATGAGTGTGATAAAGACAACACAATTTTATTTCAATTTCACCGTGCATTAGACAGTGACCGCGAGTGAAATCGATTTTGCTGGCACATTCCTAAGTGCCCATAGACGTTGCGCTGTGCTAGCAGAATGATAAAGATTAATAACGCCTTTATTTCTTGTGTTGTGTTGTGACGTAAACATTTCCTCTCAATAGAAACTCATCAAAAATGCCACCAAATCTCGACGAGGCCGGGCTGCCTATAATACCTCGAGTGCAAGTTACGCAGGTCGTCGATGTAAAAACTACTCGTTTCTGTGAAGAAAATCCCGCTCTCTGGTTCGCACAGTTAGAATCACAGTTCCGCAACGAAGGAACTGTCACAAAAATAGAGAAATTCCACTTTGCAGTCCCGCTTATCGACACGTTCAGCAGCACAAGTGGAAGATTTGATCATCAACCCACCGATGGACACTTCCCATCAGAAACTTAAAAACAAGTTCATCGAGCGCTTCACCCAATCAAAACAAGCGAATCTGCTCCAGCTGCTTGATGGCGAGAAACTCGGTGATCGTAAACCATCCGAACATTTTCGTCACCTCAAGTGCCTGGTACCAGATATCGATGAAGACATCCTTAAAGTTCGCTGGGTATCACATGTGCCCCAAACGACTCAGGCCTGTCTCGTCATGCGAAAGACAGCAACACTTAAGGAGCTTGCCGAAACAGCTGATCGACTCCATGAAGTATTGCAGCCAGCGAGAGTCGCATCTGTTTCAAAGCTGGAACAACAGATCGCTGAGCTCACGAAGCAGGTCGCCAGCTTAGCAACTCACGTCTCTCGTCGTGATACCAAACCTGATCCGAAACGATCACGCCGTCGTTCACGCAGCACCCACAAGCTGAACAAGACTACAGGTATATGCTGGTATCACAACAAGTACAGCAACAAGGCACGTAATTGTGTGAACTCTCGGACTATCCCGCCGCCTTTTCCTCACGGACAAGACAATTGGTCTTCAATTCCTCGTGGATATGGGTTCAGACGTTTCGGTCTTCCCCCGCAGGCGGCAGATTTGATCAAGAAAATCTACAGGATACCAACTCTTTGCGGTAAATGGATCAGTGATCAATACATATGGTCACGTGATTCTCTACCCTGATCTTGGACTTAGAAGAAACCTGGCCTGGCGCTTTGTTGAGGCCGATGTCTCACGTCCAATAATCGGAGCTGATTTCCTCAGTCACTTTGCTCTCCTCGCGGACTTGAAGCCCCAATGCGTCATCGACGAAACGACTAAGCTCGCATCAAACGGCAGACGTGCCAACTGCGATGCTACTTCAGTGAAATCACTTCAGATAACAGGTGACACACCATGGATGCAGATTCTCCAAGGGTTCCCGCCGATCACCAAACCGGACGGGACACTCAAAGTCGCGGAACACATAACTCTCCACTACATTCGAACTACGCCGGGACCACCAGTCTCATGCAAAGCGCGACGCCTCGCTCCTGAGAAACTCAAGGTCGCCCAGTCGGAATTCTCATCGATGATGAGGCTGGGAACAACGAGACGTTCACGGAGCCCTTGGGCATCATCCCTTCATCTAGCTGAAAAGAACAATGGCGAGTGGAGGCCGTGTGGAGATTACCGCGCCCTCAATAGCCGACCAATCCCAAATAAGTATCCCATCAGATACCTTGATGATTACGCTGCTAACTTACATGGTACCACAATTTATTCTACCATAGACCTTGTGAAGCGTTCAATCAGATCCCCGTCGTACCTCAGGACCTTCCAAACACTGCCATCATTACACCCCATCATTGCTCCTGGATTGGAGCTGTCCTCCAACAAAAACACCAAGACTTCTGGCAACCACTGTCTTTCCTTAGTCGAAAGCTCTCACCTTCAATCCAGAAATATTCAGCGTATGATAGGGAACTTCACGCAATATTCGAGGCCGTGAAACACTTTCGACACATCTTCGAAGGACGCCACATCATGATATTTACGGATCACAAGCCGCTGACACACGCATTCGCATGAAGACCGGATCGTGCTTCTCCATGGCAGTTCAGACGTCTCGATTTCATCGGACAATTCTCGACAGACATCAGACACGTCGCTGGATCCGACAACATAGTCGCTGACATGTTACCTCGCATTGAAACGATAGCCACGACAGTCTCCAACGAAGAACTCGAGCAAGCCCAGAAGAACGACCAAGAACTACTACAACTCATCCGCCAACCAGACTCAGCCCTGAAACTCAAACGAATCAAGTTTCCAGGGGTAAATACGACACTGTACTGTATCGAACAATCAGATACAGTGCGTCCTTACATTCGAGAGCTACTGAGACGACGGATATTCAACTCTCTACATACTCTCGCTCATCCCGGATGCAGAGCATCACGCCGACTCGTCGCACGGCACTACGTCTGGTCCTCAATGAATAAAGACTGTGTAGAATGGGCTAAGCACTGTATCGCGTGCCAGAGGAACAAAATCCCACGACACTCTGCCACACCCATCAGTGAACTCCAACTCTCGTCACAGAGGTTTGAACACATCCACATGGATCTCATATCTCTGCCTGAATCACAAGGACACAAGTGGTATCTCACGATAGTCGACTGATTTAAACGCTTTCTAGAGGCAGTGCCACTAGTTGAGTCGTGCCAAGCTACTGTGGTCCACGCATTGCTATACCATTGGATCGCTCGCTTTGGAATCCCGCTGAGAATTACATCCGATCAAGGCGGACAATTCTACTCGGACACCTTCAAGCAACTCACACAACTCGGCTCCAAGTGCATAATGACAACGTCTTACCATCCCCAAGCAAATGGTCTCGTCGAAAGGCTACACAGACACCTCAAAGCAGCGTTACGATGCCACGGGGAGGCCTGGTACGACGCATTATCTACGGTGCTCCTCGGACTGAGAACCGCATGGAAAGAAGACATCCAGACAACACCAGCCGAGTTGACCTATGGAGAGTGCATTCGTGTGCCTGGAGAATTTTTGGCCTCATCAAATGACAGAATCACAGCGCCATCACTGGTAAAAAGGCTTCGAGCTCACTTCCGCAATGTCGCACCTGTACCAATATCACGACACGGAACGCGAGCCACCTTCGTCTTCAAAGACCTCTCGACATGCACTCGAGTGTTCGTACGTACGGACAGTCTCCACATGGCGTATGGATCACCATACACAGGTCCATACAGAGTGGTCAGCAGAAATGACAAATACTTTGTCATTTGGTTTCGATCAGGGGGACTCGGAAACTACAAAAACACTCCCATCTCTATCGATCGACTGAAGTCTGCATACATCTTGCCAGAGGACCTACAACAATTGCCAGAGCAACAACCGCCAACCGAGCAACGACAGGACGAGCTTCGAGATGAACCAACACCATCTACCAGCGCTCGCACTACTGCTCCACCCACGAGCACCAGCAAAAGACCAAAACGGTCCGATTTGCGCTATAAGCGCGCCCAAAAATTTTTTCCAAATTCCTCGATTAATTTTTTTCTGTTCCAGACAATCTATTCAACAATAGTTAAAGCTGCCTGTACAGTCATACAGAATAACCACGACTTTCTTTTCTAACAGAGGGAGTCCTGTAGTGACTACCACTACATCCACACACACGTGAGGAGCGATAGCCGAGATCCACCGCTCATCGACACGAGTGCTATCTCAGTCTAATGTTCATTTCGCTCACTCGCACCTATTGTCACGCGTCTACCTGTCGAGGGACAATTAAATCCACACTGACCATTCGTCAGATCATCTCCGACCTCAATTCTGAATACTCACATATATTTTCTACTGTACTTTTACTTTTACGCGATTACGAATAAATACCTAATTTAGTATTTTAACTAAAACTCGTGAGTGATTGACTAAACCTTAATAGTCCAAATCCTCAATTACGACAGGGGCAGGCGGGAATTTTGGGTTCTTTGTTGAGGATGCAAGGGGAAGGGGATCTTTTCCTGTCCCTTGTGACCCTTAATTCCATTGCGGAAAGTCCAAGGGGGGGAGGATTTTCCTGACCCTCCTGCCTCTAAATCGGATTGTCATGGTTTTGATGGGGGGGAGGGGGAGATTTTTTTTTACCTTCCTGACCCTTAATCGCATTGTGGTAAGTCCAAGGGGAAGGGGATTTTTTTTTTACCCCTGTGGCCCTAAATCGGATTGTTGAGGGTGTGATGGGGAGATTTTTTTTACTCTTCTGACTCTTAATCGCATTGTGGGAAATCCAAGGTGGGGAGGGCGGGAAATATTTTTTTCTGACCCTTAGGGCCTTAAATCAAATTGCGAAGGTCCGAAGAGGCGGGGGCCTTTTTTTCCTGACGCTTCAAACCCGAAATTGGATTTCGGCGGATCCGAAGGGTGAGGGGATTCTTTTTCTGACCCTTGTGATCCTCAATCGGATAGTTGAGTGTGCGATGGTGGGGAGGAGGGAATTTCGGATTTTGTTGAGGATGCAAGGGCGAGGGGATTTTTTCCTGTCCTGTCACCCTTAATCGCATTGTGGGATGTCCAAGGGGGGGGGGGANAGCATTCACCTCTACATTCACTCTAAGCAGGGAGTCATGTAGCGGCTCGCTCCATTCACACTGAGACGCGTATCGCACCGCTCTCATAGACACACACCTGAGGAACNCGGGGGGGCATTTTTCCTGACACTTATGACCCTCAATCGCATTCTGAGTGATCCAAAGGGGGGTGGAATTTTTTTCCTGACCCTTCTGGCCCTAAATCGAATTGCAAAGGATTCGAGGGGTGGGGGTGTAGCGGCTCGCTACATCGACACTGAGACGCGTATCGCACGGCTCTCATAGACACACACCTGAGAAACACACGCACGTCCCAGGTGTCGCAATCGCTCCCGCTTAGTAGTCGTGTGGCTCTCGCCACTCGGTGGACATCTCCACCTCATCTGTATATATAATACATTCATACCACCGACTCATCCTGTACATACTCATATCACAACAATAAACTAATTACTAGTTTGCAACCGTTGCCTCGCGTAGTTGATTCGTTACCTTCCCGATCCAACACCACCTCGAATCCTACATTGGTTACCGGGAAACTGTGTGACAGGCAGTTTCTCACTCAACATCAAAGGGAAGCGCGAGTGCAACAAGTGAAAGGAATGCGCGTGCCTTTAGCCAGGAAGAGTCTAGCTTTGTTCAACGCGTTAAATAAATAATTTCGGTCACGAAACGGGTTCGCTAAAAAACTCCCGTGCCGCAACACCTCGTCAGTGTACATAAATCTCAGTGCAGTGATACACTGTAGTAGAAAAAGACTTCATTCAATTTTCTCCACGTGGTCGTTCTCCTGTGCGAAAATGGAGTCCTGCGAAAATCGATACTCGGACGTCTTCTCCAACTTGCTACGCACGCACAGCTCCAGTGCGCACGCAAATCAGACACACTGGTTGCCTGGCAACACGGTTCAGTTTATTAGTGCGTGTGTGATTCCCGCCTCGCTAATTACCGCGGCCCAGTGCACATGTACCGAGTGTAGTGTTGTATCTCTCGCACCCGCTAACACATTGCAGAGCATCCAATGAACGTTGTGCTGTGTTAGTGCTAAAATAAAGATTTCTAACGACTTTATTCAGAGGGCAACCACTGTTGTAAATAATCTAGCATTTAATCTCCGTTAGTAATAATTTCCTTTCAATTATTTTGTGATTGTCTGAAACGCGCCGTGTCAACGGTCGAATTTCTCCCATTCAACATACGCGATACAAACGAGGAGTGCATCGGATGTCAACATTCCGCCTTTGCTACTCTGTTCCTACAAATAGTCCACACATCACACAGGCAGCATTCACCTCTACATTCACTCTAAGCAGGGAGTCATGTAGCGGCTCGCTCCATTCACACTGAGACGCGTATCGCACCGCTCTCATAGACACACACCTGAGGAACACATGCACGTCCCAGGTGTCGCAATCGCTCCCGCTTAGTAGTCGTGTGGCTCTCGCCGCTCGGTGGACATCTCCACCTCACCTGTATATATAATATATTCATACCACCGACTCATCCTGTACATACTCATATCACGACAATAAACTAATTACTAGTTTGCAACCGTTGCCTCGCGTAGTTGATTCGTTACCTTCCCGATCCAACACCACCTCGAATCCTACAGGGGGGGGGGTTCTGACCCTTGAGACTCCACATCGGATTGTGGAAGATCCAAGGAGAGGGAATGTTTTTTGTGACCATTCTGACCCTCAATCGGGTAGTTGGTGCGTTGGGCGGCTGAGGAGAATTTTGGGTTCTTTGTTGAGAATGCAAAGGGGAGGGGATTTTTTCCTGACCCTTGTCGCCCTTAATCACATTACGGATTGTCCAAGGGGGGGGCGGTAAATTTTACCTGACCCTTCTGACGCTAAATCGAATTGCGATACGTGCGAGGAGGTGGGGAATTTTTCCTGACACTTCTCACCCTCAGTCACATTGTTAGGTGTCGAAGGGGGCGGGGGGGAATTTTTTCTGACATATCCTAAGTCGGATAGTTGAGGGTGCAATGGTGGTTTTTTATGACCCTTCTGATCCTTAATCGCATTGTGGGAAGTTGAAGGGGGGGGGGGGAATTTTCGTTTTGACCTTTCTGACCCTAAATCAAATTGCGAAGGTCCAAGGGTTGGTGGAAATTTTTTCCTGACCCTCCTGACCCTTATCCAAATTGGGAACGGTGAGGGGAAGGAGGTATTTTCCCTGATTCTTCTGACTCTTAATCGCATTGTGGGAAGTCCAAGGAGGTTGGCACAATCTTTTCTACCCGTTCTGACATCAAATCGAATTGTGAATTGTGCGAGGGGGGGGGGGGTTTTTTTCTGACCCTTCTGACTCTAAATCGGATTGTGAAAGATGCGAGAGGGGGCTTCAATTTTTCCTCCCTTTTAATTGGATTATTGCGGTTGCGAGGGATGAGATTTTTCCTGACCCTTCTGACCCTTAATCGAATTGTTTCGTGTTCGATGAGGAGGCGGGCATTTTTTTCGGACCCTTCCAATCCTAAATCAAATTGCGAAGGATGCACAGGAGAAGAATTTTTCCTAACCCTTCACGAATGGTGCAGGGAGGGAGTCAATTTTTCCCGGACTCTTCTGACCCCAAATCGGTTTGTGGTGGGTACGAGAAACGGGTGGCGGGGTGAATTTTTGCTTTTTTGTTAGCGCTGCATTGGGGGGTTAGGTAATGTTGCTGACCTTTAATCGCATTGTGGGCAGTCGCATGGGGGTGTGGGAATTTTTTCTTGACCTTTCTGATCCTAAATCGGATTGCCGAAAGTGCGTTAGAGGGGGGCGGGATTTTTTTCTGACCTTTTTGACCCGTCTGATTCATTTTGGAATTAGGTGCATGGCCGCACGGAGT